>NC_048899.1:7599640-7815096 GCF_011077185.1 Oxyura jamaicensis | reverse complement strand
GGTGGGGGTGGGGGGAACATAATGTGTGATTCATGCCCTTAAAACTCCTGAGTGTCTGTAACTCATGGTGGTAGCTGACAGGGGGTTTGGATCCTGCTCCTGGACAAACTGCAGTGGAAATCCTACCCCACTGCCTTTGACTGCTTTCAGATCATTCCCTGCATCTCAGGTTTAATTTGACCTAACTATAGCTC
Organism: Oxyura jamaicensis; assembly: GCF_011077185.1. NCBI lineage: Eukaryota > Metazoa > Chordata > Aves > Anseriformes > Anatidae > Oxyura > Oxyura jamaicensis. The sequence continues at coordinate 7,814,902 of NC_048899.1, read as the reverse complement.
ACTGGCAAATGACAATTCATAGTAGACAATTTTCCAAGTCTAATTGCACCGGAGTTTTCTCGGTACTTCAGAATTTCTTAATTGTATTAACCAAGGTGAGGATAATTGCTGCTTTCATATCCTTGAAACTTCTCATACAAAAGAGGCTTATGCAAGAATATGCTCATTCTCTCCAATAAATGATCTCTCTGTTATTAAGGAGTGTGCATTGGGGGACTGCTGGGAAGCATTCCACCGAACCATTATGTACTTGAACAAAACCTGAAACTTGCAGATACAAGACTAAATTATAGTCTGGGGCAATCATCAGAAGACACTTTTTTTTTTTTTTTTTTTTCCTAGAGGTTGCTCTTTCAGAAGAACAAGCCTGAAATCCGTGAATAACCTGGTATTTTACATATTGGGGATGTTCTGGGTGGGGGAAATCTCCTATTTATAGGTCACTGCTGCTCTGGCATTGCTCCTGGTCACAGGTCCCAACACAGTCCTGTTTGAAATGGCTAGTCTGGGCTAACAAAGAGGCCTTATTGTTCGCTTTGATCCTAAACTCCTGGAGCAGGGACCTTTTTACCCTCTGGTTCAGGGATCTCAAGGTGTATGTGGGGTTTCTCGACATCAGGGTATCACAGCTGTGTGTTTGTGTATACAGAGCAACAAAAACACTCCAGCAGAAAATCAGACGTCATGTCTTTCCTTAAGTTCCAGCAATTAAATGTAAACATGTACATGCACATTAAAACGTCATGTATCACTTCGGAGACTGCAACTGCCATTTAAAAAAAAAGGATGAACTCTGTGTTTTCCAACACCAATCCAACAGACTGAAGGGAGGAAGGAGGCATGCAGCAAGTCAAACAATCCAAGAAGTAAGTTCTACACAAATTGCTGATACGGTAGACATATTTCACAGCCCATTCTGGGGAAAATATCACATTTCATGGTGCTTTGCAGAGGAGGAGAAATCCTATTAAAATCCTGAAAAATTATGTACGTGAGTTAAACATGGATATTTAAAGTGATCCGCATTTTGGATGCAGGATAACAAGTAAAATGAACATCTCTTAGGGATAATAGCAAGTGCCACGGAGGTTTTACACAGGGTCCTCGGTAAGAAGTAATCTTCTTACAGTTACAGAACCAATTTCTCTTGCGCCACATGAAATAATGCTCAAAAACAGACTAAGTATTTCTTTCAATCGCTAGACAAACTCAGAGGATAAATAGGATAGAGACCCTAATTGCAACTGTCTGAGCACTGGGAGGACCTCAAACCTTTCAGGTAAGCTGTTTCCTCACTCCAGGGCTTTAAATCGGGATGGGCTGTGTCATCATTCTGAGGCACCCAAGCTATAATTTAGGAGCTTTTTCCACTTACCGTGGCTGGCTGAAGTACAGCGGTATGAGTTTTGCTGAGTTTTAAATGACTGCAGTTTAAAATCGGATGCTAGTGCTCTGACTGCTGAGCTACACTGATGCAGCAGACCAGAATTTGCTATCTCCTGTGTTCCTTGTCCATGGGCATGAAGCGGATCCACACCCATTTGCACCCACCTTGGCAGGCAAGCATTTTGTGTACCAAATTTTTGTTACAAATATTTTTATAATCTCCTTTTGGATTTTTTCTCTCCAGAACCAGGTAGGTCTCAAAGTTGCTCTGAAATTCCTGGCTGCAACATAAAGTTTCTCCAGACCAGGAACGGGCTCACCCAGAATAAACCTTGTTCTACAAATAACAAATACTTCAGTTTATTTTCCACTGCTGTCTTGTGTGATTGAGCTTGGTTGGTCACCACGAGACTTGCTATCTGGAGTAGCCCTTACTCTCCTAGGAGTCAGTGCCACAGAATAACCCAACAGAGAAGCTATGCGACCAAGGGATATGCATTTGCAGAAGCCAGGGGAAACATCTTTGGCAACCTTCCTGGTGCTCTGGACAAGAGGATAAGCATGGACCCTACTCAGCCATGCTTCATTTCACTGTTAGAAGCTGTGCACTGCTGAATTCCTGTGGGCCAAATCCCCGATATCTGCTTTCATCAAACGTGGCACTTAGAGAAAGCAGAAAATACTTCACCGCATGAATCTTAGTGGTATGACAAAGACCTTAGCGGATGAAATGGATGGCTCTGTTGGCCATGGAAACCAGAGGAGCCTGGTTTCCTTCAATCTCATTTTGTGCCTTGGCACCTCAGCATACTCCAAAATCCAACCAGGAGCTGTTGCTTTCCTGTGACCTAATATGAAACCAATAGTCTGGAGTAATTGGTCTTGGAAACTTAATGCCAACTTATTTGCTGAACTTCAATGAGAACAATCACTTCTTCGTGACAGTTAAGTACTGGGAGGTGCTAAAATGGTCATAAGTGACCTTCTCTAGTGAAGGATGACAAATGATCAGCTTGTGGAAGCTATGTCAGTTCTCAAACGCCCAGAAATATCCAAGGGGAAAAACCGCCTCCAAACACAGATTAGTTTACTAAAAATAGCACCAGGAATGAATCTTATGTCAGACGGTCTGAAATGATGTAAAAAACAAAGCCTTTTTGAGAGCCTCTATTACAAGGGATGTATGGGATGCTACTCTAACAGTCATTTATATGGTTGCCTGCCAGCAGGTCCATACATTTGTTACTGGCAATGAATGTCCATGCTCTTGGAGGGAAAAAACGTTTGTCCTCAGACTTTGACAAGATAGGTTATCCACTTTGGATGGAGGGAGAGGCTCCTGAAGGAAAATTATATTCCCAGTTGTTTCCTCTGCTTCTGGAAGCTCTTCCCAGAGCATTTTGTGACTGTGCTACAAGCAGGCCCAGCTACTGTGAGGTTTTTACATGGGCACATTGACTCTGGGAGCAGGAAGAGGGTATGAGGTTTTCAATTTGAATTTCAGGATTTAAATGGGAAATTCTGGTTGAACACAATGAGGTGAGTCACGTGAGCCCACACAAATATCTTGAGGAGGGAGGGAAATTCACCTTGGAAGGACGAAGAAAAGCTTTCTATCAAGGAGAGCTGAAGCTGTCTGGGGTGGTGCCAGGGTGTGGAGAGGAGATGAAGGTGGCTCATCCCTGATGTGTTGCAGCACCAGAGAAGCTAGTTCAATGGCCTGTGACAGGAAAAAATAATAATAATAAAAAAAAGATGAGGTACCCAAGTACATATATATGCGTTTACTAATGATACAAGAAGAATGTAAGAAGATAAGGCTTGGAGAAGTCAATTTTTCTGGGGATGAGACTCCTAAATTTTCATTGCCACTTTTCTGGAGGTCTTGACAAGTTTCCCAGGTGCAGTTAGCTGCTGGAGAGGTGCTCCTGGCTCCCAGCCGGAGGCTGAGAGCTCCTTATGCGGTTTGAATAACTTGCAGCTGCCTTACATCGCAGGCATTCAGAACTTTTTCAGAATCAAATTCGCCTCTGGCAGAAGCGATCGGCTCCGGGGCAGGCGCGTTCTGCAGCGGAGCGGGGGATCGAGGCGGGCAGGGCTTTTTTTCCGGCACCGAGGCCGCTCGAGGCAGCCCCGTGGGGGAGCCTGAGGAGGCGCGGGCGGAGCCGGCAGCGCGGCGGCCAGGCCGGGGGGCCTCACGCAGGGCACGGCACGGCCGTTTGCGCGGGAAGGGCGGGCAGGGGTGGCCCCCTCAGCGGGATCCTCCAGCGGTCCTGCCCAGCCGTGGTTGTAACCTGCTCGTGAAGAGCCCGGCCACGGTATCCACCAGGCAGAAAAACATGGCCTCTGCACAGTCTTGCGGCCTCTCCAGCCACAGTCACCCGTGTGGCTTTTGGTGACAGAAGGAAAATAGCCCTGGATATGGGGAGAGCAGGCTTCAGGCTGCTCAGGGAACTGGCAAATGTTGTACGAATTTTCAGGAAGGGCAAGAAAGAAGGCCCTGGCAATTACAGGCCTGTCAGTCTCACGTCAGTGCCTGGTGAAATTACGGAGAAGATGATCCTTGAAGTTACTGAAGCACACCTGGGGGGCAATGCGGTCATTGGTCCCAGCCAACATGGGTTCACGAGGGGTAGGTCCTGCCTAACAAATCTGATTTCCTTTTATGATAAGATCACCCATCTAGTCCATCAAGGGAAACCAGCTGATGTGATCTTTTTGGACTTCGGTACACCTTTTGACACGGTTTCCCACAGGATCCTACTGGACAAAATGCCCAGCATACAGCTAAACAAAAACATCACACGATGGGTGAGCAATTGGCTGACGGGCAGGGCTCAAAGGGTTGTGGTAAACGGGGCCGCATCAGGCTCGCGTGTGGTCACCAGTGGGGTCCCACGAGGCTCCATTTTAGGGCCAGTCCTCCCTCTTCAGTGTTTTTATAAACAATCTGGATGTAGGGCTAGAAGGTGTGCTGAGCAAATTTGCTGACGACACCAAACTTGGAGGTGTTGTGGACTCTGTCGAGGGTGGAAAGGCCTTGCAGAGAGCTCTGGACAGGTTGGAGAGCTGGGCGATCACCAACCGCATGAAGTTTAACAACAGCAAGTGCCGGGTCCTGCACCTGGGACGGGGCAACCCTGGCTATCCGTACAGACTGGGCGACGAGACGCTGGAGAGCAGCCCCGCAGAGAGGGATCTGGGGGCTGTGGTTGACAGCAAGCTGAACGTGAGCCAGCAGCGTGCCCTGGCAGCCAGGAGGGCCAACCTTACCCTGGGGTGCATCAAGCACGGCATCGCTAGTCAGTCAAGGGAAGGGATTGTCCTGCTCTGCTCTGCGCTGGTGCGGCCTCACCTCGAGCACTGTGTGCAGTTCTGGGCACCACAGCACAAAAAGGACGTGAAACTGTTGGAGAGTGTCCAGGGGAGGGTGATGAAAGATGGTGAAGGGCCTGGAGGGGAAGATATATGAGGAGCGGCTGAGGTCACTGGGCCTGTTCAGCCTGGAGAAGAGGAGGCTGAGGGGAGACCTCATCGCAGCCTACAGCTTCCTCACAAGGGGGAGTGGAGGGGCAGACACCGATCTGATCTGTTCTCTTTAGTGACCATTGATAGGACCCGCGGGAATGGTGCCAGGCTGAGGCAGGGGAGGTTCAGGCAGGATATGACGAAGAGGTTCTTCATTGAGAGGGTGGTCGCGCACTGGAACAGGCTCCGCAGGGAGGCAGTCATGGCACCGAGCCTGTTGGAGTTTAAGAAACATTTGGACTGCGCTCTTAGTCACATGGTCTGAATTGTTGGGCAGACCTGTGCGGTGCCAGAAATTGGACTTGATCCTTGTGGGTCACTTCCAACTTGGGATATTCTATGATTCTATGAAAACCAAGCACCCTCTCTCCAATAGTGCTCCTGAGCCACAGGGAGAAATACTGGAGAGTTCCTTGAAGCCCCAAAAAGGGCTGACAGCCTTCCTACTGAACCTCTTAATGCTGAAGATGCCAGGGTTGCAACTAAACAAGTCTGTAGTTGCAGGGAATGACTTTGTCAAGGGTTTTTTCTTTTGCCTTCTCTTTCAATCAGAATTTTTCTTCCTCTGCCAGATGTATATGTGCTGCTCCATTAAGTCTCCTGGACTGCCATGCTCCTCAGGGTGAGACAAGAGGATGGTGAAGACCCCAGGGATGCATGTCCCTTCAAGTTACTCTGACTGGGCCTTACTGCTGCGCCATGCAACAAGGTGACAGGAGACTTCTGTGACAGAAGAAGGGGAGGAAAAGCCAGGACTTCTGAGCTTCAGGACTTCTGCTGGCTGCAGGTGAAAATGGTTTGCACGTTACCTGATGGGAAGGGTCATGTGTGGATAAAAGGACGAGGAGGTGGTCATTCATTCATGTTTGCCTGTGTGAGTTTTAAGCTTGTGGGGGGCTGGGCGGGTGGGTGTTGTCTGTGTATTTTTTCTTGTCTGTATGCTAAGATTTTTAGACGCCTTTTATATATTTCTTCAAAGCTATGAAGAGCTTGCTGAAACGTGGGGCCCTTATCTTTTAAATCAAGACTGCCATGCCACAGGAGTATCTCCAGCAGAGGAGGACAAGCTGATATGGAGCCAGCAGCCTGCCCAGAAGGTATGACTGAAACAGGAAACATCTCCTTACCTGGTGCAAGGTTGGCCTTATGCTAAGGCTGACAGAAGTATCACATTATGCCACTGTTGTTGGGGGATGAGCCTCTGTCCACCACGGATGTATCCTGGTGGTGCATCTTACGGGGCTGGGAGCCTACAGATGAGAGCACCTTGAGTGCCTGTTCATAACAATGAGATTTGCAGTACCTTGCAATGCTTTCTGGAAGCGTTTAGATAACTTAATGCGCCCCTTATGGCATCTGAGGAGACAAGGCTTGACATTCCTTAGTCAGTGCTTCGATGAGGAGAACATTTGTATTTAATTAAGAGGGCTCCACAGTAATGGGTATGAGGCTGTAGAAAGCTGAGCAGGGATGAGAACAACATTGCCCGATTCCACCAATGCAGAAAGAAATTATTAGTTTAACGGGGCATGAAATTATCCATTTTGTTTTCTTCAAAATTAACTGTAGTTTCCACTATAGTCTGCCACGGCTGATAAAACTACATCAGGGTTGCCCATGCAAGAAACCAGAAAATGTTTGCCTTGGCTGTAAGACTCTGATGTGTAGCTCCAGGAGGACTTAGCAGATTATCTGCTCCTTGACTTCAAAAGGGACCAAAGACCAATGCCCTGACAAAACTTACCTGCTTATTCTTTTATAACGTTTTACCTGTGTATCGCACCCTGTGGCAGAGCATCTGGGAGACTGCCAAGAATAAAGCATATTGTCAAAGCACGTGGGGTTTCTGCAAGTGGAAGTGGCCACAGGATGTGTTTGCTGCGTGTTCCTGGTGGTGGCTGAGTGGCAAGTGGGAGGAAACACTCGTTCAGCATGAGAGTGATAGAGCCAGATGGAGAATCTGGAAAATGCTGAATCTGTCCCCTGCAAATACCAAAGCCTAAGGCATGGGAAATGAGAACCTCCTCTGCTCTCCTAGAGCCGGTGGATGGCAGCTGGTAGTAAATTGATTGGTGATAATATGATGCTACAGGAAGCTGTTTTTAATATTTAGAGAGGAAAGCTAAGTGGCTGGGTTCCTGGACTGTGTTGGGCATACAGAAGTGGGAACAGCACGATGTTTCTGCACATACTAAACAGACTTTTGTGTCTGCATCCTTGTTTTGTCCCATTCAGATGGTTGAAAATTTGCCCAAATGCAGAATTGTTTATGTCCAAGAAATCTCAAAATGTAGCTGATTACATGAATATTTGAAGCTCTGATATTGGATGAGTTACAAAACAATGATCTCTCAGCTCACCCAGTCCAATCAATAGTGAAATCTCAGACTCTTGCAGTCAATTTGTGACCAAATGTGAAGTCAAAAGGTGTTCAGGCAGAGCGTTCACAGGATAACTCCAAACCCGGGTCATATCTGAAGAAGTGATAGATATGCAGGAGACTTGTGAATTAAAAATGAAAAGAGAAAAAGGAAACTTCAGTGGACTGTTAACTTCCGTTGTGCACTGGAGTTTGCACAGGATGTCCATTGCCAGCCCTGGGAATATGGTGCAGGGATGGGGCCAGGTGATGGTGCTCTATGCTGCAAGATCCCGTTTGGGGTCAGGTTGCAGCAAGGTCTGTAGGTCCGAGCCATACGTTATGCAGCTGCCCAAAAAGTGCCATGCTCCAGGTGAAATGAACACCAACAAAGCTAGCAGGAAAGAGCACATCTGGCTCTATTTTTAGAATAAGCCTCAGTGCGTGGCAGTTGCCAAAATCAAGAGCAAATGAGCTGTCCAAAACACATAGGTAGCTTTTCAGAGTGAAATCTGTGCAAATATTTTCAAGTAAACCTTGCAGGCACCTGATAACAAAAGGAGAACTGTATAACAGGCTGAAGGAGGTAGGAGTGTGTACGCATCCTGCAGGGAGGCGTGCATGTAAGGGTGGAAACACGATCCCTCGCAGCCAAGTTTTGAAACTGGAGAGCTGAAACTCTTCAATGGCTGATGCAAACAAGGCTGTCCTCCTAAGGTTATCTCCTCTGTTGGAGACTTCATTAGAAATCCTTTGCCATGGGTTTCCCAAAATCTCAAAATAAGTAAAGGTCTTGAAATTAGTGCAATGGAGGGATGAGCATTGGCCCTTTGGAGACATTTTCAGAATAGTGGAGCTCAGCCGTTCGTGTTGTCCCTTTCCCACCCTATTTTAAGCCCCCATCAGCCATTCCTGACTCAACATCTTCTACTCTGTGGTCTTGTGTGTGGTGTCATTGGGGTTTCCCCAGCAGAAATGTGTAATAACATGAACATTTTTCTTTTGCTGTCATGCAGAAAAAAAATTTGGCTGCTCATCCAGTGTTAATTAGCTATGGCTACATGGAAAGTGGCCCCTTTCTGAAATACTGCAATAAAGAGAGATGGTGTTGAACATGCTAGAAAGGGGGATAACCTTTAAAGTTAAAATATAAACATAACTCTGGCAAATATGTAGCAGTTAGCTGAAATTGCTGCTGTTAATGGCCCTATGTAAAATGATTGAGAACCCATTGCTTTAAGCAGCCTGTCGAGCTTTGCAGTAATTGTTCTCTCATTGAAATCAATGACAAAATCATCAGTGATTTCCCAGGGACCAGGCATGAAGGAAAACACTTGCTATTTGCCACAGGCTTGAACTGAATCTTGAGTAACACTTTGAAGGGAGAGGTTAATATCCTGGGGCTGATGCATATGTTTTTATACCAGCATAATTTGAGTTGCATGAAGCAGCACTGATTTTTACCTTTTGCCAATGCAGGGCTTAGTAAATTCCATTTCTTCTACACTTTAGTGGTCTCCAGACTAGGAGATGCTTCTGCAAACAGCGTCTTTAAGTGGCGAGATGGCTGAGCTAGCCTGGTTACAAGGAAAAGCTTATGACAAGTGAGATCAGTTCTGCATTGCCTGCTAGCAGTGGCCACAAAACCAAAGATGCATGGCTGATGGCTCACTTGTAGGACTTCAGAGGTCTGGGTCCTTTGGCTTAAAAAGAAGGCTTGACGTGGTCACTTTGGCAGTGCTTTGTTTTGATTTTTATTGTTTTGGGTCGGTGGCAGGAGTTGCAGCCGTAGCAAGCCACAGGCTAGGTGCTGACAAGCAGTTCCCAATGTGGTTTAAAAACAAACTCCGTGTGGATTGTTAAACTCCTGCAGTATCTGTCTTCTGGCTCTCTCTTTCTCTCCCAGTAAGCTGACTTGACTGTTTAAGGAGAATGGATTTCACCAAAACAAATGGATATTTTGTCCTGCGATTTTAGGTTGATTTATGGTGGGTTGTTTGATTTATTGCTTCCAGCCAATACGAAAGTTGAAGCACTAATTTATATCATCTTTCCTTCAAACCTGAATTAATAGCAGCTCTTGGAGATGCTGTTAAAACCGCAGAACAAAAGCAGGCAGGAGCCACCTCCAGCCACCTGCTACAGGAGCTGGGACGTTGGGCTTCCAAAACACCAATACAGCATGCTTTCTGGGGTGATCATCCATGTCTTTCAAGAAATTTCTTTGTGTCAAGAGCTCTTTAAATCAAAAGCAGTGCTCTCTGTTAAAAAGGAAAAAAAATACCATTTTGCTGTTTCCTCCCCTTTCTTCTGGCTCTATCTTGTTTCCTGCCCAGCATATGCTTTCCTCTCTGAAAAACCCCTCCTCTAAGTGTCAGTGATAGGTGCCATAGGTGCCGATCTTCCCCAGCATGTGTCGGGATATAGTACAGCGCAGAGTGATCGGATTGGCTTTGACTTGTTCATACTGCACTGGTTCAAGGCCTGGGTTTGTGAGGCTGGAGGAACACTAATGAGTTTTCAGCGCTTGAGATGGGATGGATCATTAGATGGTCACTGATAGGGATTTTTTTATTCTTCAGGAAGTAGAGCAGAAAATTGGATTTTCTTTAATTTTTTCGCCTTTTGGCTAGGCTTTGTCTAGAAATAAGCCATAAATGTACCATTGGATTTGGTTGTATCATTACCAGCTACCTCTAAAGTGCAAAGGTCCTTGATATATTCTTCTAGAGGGCAGCTTAGCCTGAGATTTAATTTCAAATATGAGTCTATCCCTGTTCTGTCAGTGAAGTTTTACAGTTTTGTGTACTTGCTTGGAGTCTGGATGACCTCTGCAACTCTTTGGTTATGAGTAGTGACATAACAAGATTAACATTGATCTTTCTGCAGCAAAGGTAGTCCCCTACCTTTCCCCTGAGGCCCTTGTGCTGCTGTTCAATGCTAGTGCCACATACTTGAGGTTCCATATTGATCATAATGCATAGGAATCCTTAAAATTAATAAAATGAAAGGCCTTCTTTATTTTATCATTATACCCAACTGGATGGTGCACTATTCATTGTTCAGTCAACAGGTGCAAAGCAAAATAGATGTACACGTGCTGATGGATGAAAGATAACACAAGCTGCCTTGAAAATTAAGACGTTTTCTTCACCTTTCTTGGATTACTTTTGTTTGTTTGGTCCTTGTTATAGGTCCTTCGTTTTGTCCAACATCTGAGTACTCGGAACAGCGTTGGTAGTCTGTGGTGCTGGTCCAGCACAGAGTGCCCTGAGCTGTCACAGAGGGAGCTGAGGTCCATCTCCTTCAGCCCTTTGCCTTTTCAGCGACAGAAAGCTGACACTTTAGCCAGGACTGTAACTCCCCTGGAAACCTAGGAGATCTGCTAATTCCAGAAGTTATTGGTGTCTTAGGAGGTTGTACGGATAATTTCAGCTGCCTTGGGCTGAAGTCTAGCCCCCAGGAAAGCCAGTAGTCTGCATGGCAATTTGCATCAACATTTATTTCAGATATCTTAAAAGACTGCAAAATTTGATTTTAGGAGGATGTGACTTGAACTGGTGTAAGACAGCCATACACAGGATGATCTGCAAGGAAACTGTAATAAGCAGTAACCTCATGGTGGGTGAGCATCAGTAGCTGACAGCTTCTTTTTGACAAGAATTTCTGACTTTGGAATTAGGCTGGCTGCATATATTGGGATTTCAGTTTGATTTTGTGCCCCCAGGTACCATTGCTGATGCTGGCTAACAGCAACGCACTTAGCAGATGGCACACATCCATGGATGTTTTTGGGGGTGTTCTTCATAAGAGAAAGGGTCTTGGTAGACCTACCTTGGAGCTCTGCATGGCTCATGGTGGAACAGGCTCTGCTCTGTTGCTGCTTTCTGCACAGAAGCTCACGTGCAGCTTCCTCAAAACCCTGCCTGAGCTTCCAGGTGGTGAGTAAAGACGTTTCCTTTCCCTGGGGATTTCCCCAGGCTGAGGCCATATCTCAAAGCAGACAGGCAGGGGGCTAATGTGGTGCTTCTGTAACTGCTATAAATCTGCTAATCTGGAGCTGAGATGACGATGGGCTGCAATATACTTAGCTTAAATGTTTTGGATTATTTGGGGAGGTGAGGCAGAATATTTGTTTTTCTAATTCGATTCACATTTTGAAGATATCAGCTTCAGTTAATATTTTCAATGGTTTTTTGAATCCATATTCTTACCTGAATTTAAAAGCAATTGAAGGTCTTAGTAAAATTGCTTCAGACAAAACTGTGGAACTTCTTCATAGAATTTATATGTATGTTGACTTCGTTATTCCAAGTCAAAACTGTAATGAATATAATATCGTTTCTTTGATTTTTTTTTTTTTTTAATATCTTATGTTCCTTATATCAAAAATATTTGGCTAGGTCTTTCGAGCATTTCTTAGCAAATACATGCCTTTTTTAAGATCTAGCTAATACTGGCAGGTACTCTCTGAAGTAGAATTAAGACACCTTTGGGGTCATGCATTTGTTTGGCTCAGCTACTTTGCTTTAAAGTACTATTTACATGCATAAGCAAATTTGGGGTGGGGAGAAGTACCGTTCAGTTCTGGAAGGGAAGGTGCGTTTGTTGCAGTTTCAATGTGGCCTTGGTACAACAGACACTTTGATTTTTACGTGTAGGTTTATTTACTAGTGATTCTCCTTTCACTGTGACTGGAAATTTCTATAAGTGTAGGTAAAACACTGACATCTAGTGCCTAAAACAAAGCATCCAAACATGCACAGAGACTCCAGTCCTGTTGCTTCCATCACAGACAGGGTTGGCTGTCCAACAATATTATGGACTGGACAACAGTATTATGGATATATGACTATGGGCTGGCTTTGCATCAGCCAAAGAAGTGGTTGGTTTGTGCACTTGATGGGACAAAATGCAGCTGAAGGGTGGCTGGCAGAGAAGGGGTGAAAGGGGAAGGGAAGGTCTCTGCTGGGAGCTGGTTGCTCTGGGATCCCAGAGATGGGGTGTGCAAACAGGAAAACCAAACCTACATGGAATCTACTGCTCTCAGATTCCTTGTGTTAAAAGACAGAAATATAGCGCACCTAAACATGGGATATGAAGAGGAAGGAGGGACAGCGCTCAGGCTGGTGAAGCTGAGCCAGATGCAAGGGAGTTGCAGGGTCAGGTTGCTCATCAAATCTGCTGAAGCTAATAAGTGCTGAGGCACTTAACCAAAAAATGGCTGTAGTTAGAAAATAAACCTTGAGGTCTAGGTCTGAGAGCTGGGAAATCCTTGCCTGGTACAGGGAGGAGTGACTTTGAGGGGTCAGCAATGTTCCTTAACCTAACCTTGGGCAAGTCGTTATGGTTACTGGCCTGGTAGTGTCTGTCATCACCCATTGCAGTGGTGAACGTAATGGGAAAAGGGGATTTTTATTTTTTATTTTTAAAGCAATGGTAGCTCCACTGATGTTCCTACTTTAACTTTTATTTTAAAGCACCCAAAATGTCTTACTTCAGTTTCAGCCCCATGTTTGCAGACCCCTATGAGACAATGCCTTACTGTATGGTGGCTTGGGTGCTGGTAACGCCATGTGTCAGAGTCTTTTCCTTAAACATTGTAAAATTTGAAGTAAAATCCCTGTGGCTGCTTTGGGGAAGCCAGCACATAGGAGAGAGGTGAGCCTGAGATACAGCATCATAAGCAGCATGTCGTTAAGAACTCACAGTCTTGGGCCTTGATAAATAAATCCAGACTGAAGCATTGCATTGGCACAAAGACTGGATCTGGTTGGAGTCACTTCCAGCTGGAAGTAGCTGGTGTCCAGCAACAGACAAACTTGCTCCAGTTCTGCAGCCTTCTTCCTGTATGCCAGTCTGTCAGTGCAGGAGGTAAAGCTGGCCAGGTCGCTCTGACCTGCCCTCATTGTGGGCTGGGTCCCAAGAGCAGGGCAGCTCTGGAAGGCCTGGGGATGGTGTAGGCAGAGGGAGGTGTGAATGGGATTTCACCTGCAGGTTGGTGTTTGGAGGGAAAAGGGATGTCATGCCAGGGGGGAGCTCCCCTTGTATCTGTATATATATGAAGAGGTATTTCTCATCCTTTTAAGAGATTTCATATGGTGCCAGAAGGTGCCACTGCAACGCTCATATTTTCTGAGCCTAAGTGTGCAGGGACAGGACTCCTCTGAGCTGAGGACCTGGCAGGCAGTCTCCAGCAAGTGCTTCCTTGCAGGACTATGTCCAGCTCCATATAAGAAGTGTCTCTCCTCTGTCCTGTGCTATTCCTCTTAGAGGGCTGCTCCATAAATAGATGCTTCTCATGGTTCTCTAATCTAAGTTCGGGATTAACATATTTGTGGCTGTGTATGCAAACTTGCTCTTGTGCCACTGCTACTCTTCACTTTCTACAGCAGACAGAAGAAGCTGAGCCAAATATCAGCTGATAGACACAGTTCCTTAAGGGGACCTGATTTTTACATTATCCTTTTTGCTAGATAAATAGCCTAAAAAGTTCTCTTCAGATGGGCTTCTCCTTTCTGTCTCTTCCTAGTAACTGTTGGGTGAATGTGTGCTTGTTCATCTGTGTGTGAATTTCCTAATGCTCTCTAGGAGGTCTCACTGGGTTTCCCCTCTCAGTTGTTACCAGCTGATGGGCTCCTGCTAGCAGCAGAGGCGTCATTCATTACTAAAATCTTAATATTTTATGCCTTTACTATTACATGGGTCTTTGGAATCACTTTTTTCTTCTGTTCCTGCTAAGCTGCACTAATGGTGTCTTCCAGCAAACCCTCCCAAAGAATCTCTCCAGCAGTGCCAGGGACCAAAGCTTTCTGGAATGAACAGCCCTGGGAGCAGGGCTTCTCCTCTCAGCTGCATTCCTTAAGTTGTCCATCAAAAAAAAAAATCACCCTTAACTACAGCTATGCTCCTAGATTTGATAATTTCTCCTGCTACAAAAAATCTTGTGCAAAGTCTGCTAAAAGTGTTATTCTTGCTAAGTGCATCATTAAAATGTCTTGCCTTTTTCTTACGTTTCTTTTGCTTTGCTCTAGTTTTTTCTGGTTTATTTATCTGAACGGAAGGGTCCTGTTGAGACAGCTTAAAAGTAGGAGGGAGTTAACAGGAAGGGTCTCAGGTCCTCCCGTTAAGGTGGGTACAAGTTTGCCTGTTTCTGGAGAGCCAGTTCCTCCTTCCCATGCACTTTACCCTGCAGAAACCAGTTCACCTTATCAGAGACTCAGGCACCATGAGCTGTTCTTGATTTCGTTTGGGGCACTGGGCTTGCTTGGAGAGCAGTCTGTGCACAGATACCTCCTGAACGGGCTAAGTTTTAACCAATATTTAATTTTTTTTTTTTTTTCCTTTTATACATCTTTTAAGGATATTGTTAAAATGGCAGAAGAAATATCTGTTTGCTTTGGTACCACTTCCCCTTTGTGCCCCTGTTTTTATACTTAGTGGAATTCTGGTCATTCTGCAAGGGTGATAGTGCAGATACACACAGCTAAGCCCAGCAAGGGAGAGAGAAAAGCACAGAGGGGTTTAAAATATTGTTTCTTGTAGGTTGAGTTGTAATGGCTGGACCATATAAAAACATTCTTCTCCTACAAAAGACCCTAGATCATAAACCATCATTTGAAATTCACATTCATGCTGATAATACATCTTAAATATTTTATTACAGCTTGTATTGGACTGAGTGAGGCAGGAAAAAAAAAATCAGATTCTTCTATGTACAGAAACTCATCTGGAGTTGGTTTTAAAAGGTCTGGTTGTGATGTGAGTATGAAATTACAGGGTTCCTACTCTTACAACTGGGCCATTTCAGTTATAACTGGGCCACTTCAAATCCGTGTATTCTCACCAGAAGTTTAGTTGACTTTTGCCACTCCTTGCTGTTTCTGCGTGATTCTTTCAGTACTGGCACCAGCTTTATGTCCCCTCCTGCACCAGTGCTTCTCACCCGGGAGAGGATGCAGGTTTCTGAGCGGGTGGCTATGCCTGAGCACGGAGAATATTGCCTCAGGTGTAATTCCTACAGGTGACCGTGGTGTTTCTAGGTATGGTGGTGAATGAAGTCAAACTTCTTCTGTGTAGATGCTGTCCCCCAAAAAGGCTCACCAGACCTCCCAGACACTGCGTTACAGATGTCTCTCACCTTGCTTACATTGTGCTGTGCTGTTGAGCTATCAGAAGCAGAAAGACGAGGCTGTAGCATGGGCAGGGAGCCAAATTTAGTGGATTATTTTTATAAGTCTACATACCCATAGTTAGCTATACATATTTCTTCAGAGGAGGTCGCTCAGTCTTTAAATCAACTTAGGAGCCAGTGCAACTGCCTGGAATAATTATAGTTTTTGTCACTGGTTTTCGTATAATCCATTAAGTACATCCTAGATTTCTCTTCCTGCATCTGCAGTTGTCTGTCACTTGCAGTTTCTAGTCTAAATAACTGTATTTATGGGATTAGCTGACACACAAGCTGCCCATCAACTGAGATTTGGTATCTGGGAACTAAGCTCAGGAAAAAGGCCTTCTTTTGGTCTGCCATGAACTGCCCTTTGGATTTGTTTGCAACTCTTACTTGTTGCATAAATGGAATAGGGAATATTTGCTGGATATTCTTGTTCTGCCCACTAAAATATAAATTATGGAAGCTTTCTATGCAAACCTGTCTTCTAAGAAACCTGAAATCATATCCAAGTTATTAAAGTTTAATAGCTAGTGGAGGGGGGAAGTAATTACTTCTCATAACATCTTTCTCTTTCAAGAATTTTGTTGTAACCCTCGATGCAAAATTATTCCACTGGCATTATAAACCATGGTGTAATGTCTTATAATGTCACCTCTTACTACCACAGAGAAACCTTTATGTTACAACTTAGATTATCCACCAGAAATGAAGATGAATATAATGAAAGTCGATAGCTGGTGTGTCAAGGTGGCATTTGAGCTAAGGACTTTTTTTTTTTGCAATGTGTGTCGGAACATGAAGTAATTAAGCATGATTTTTTGTCTTGGCAAAAAAGGAGCCAAACATTATTGTCTCCAATGGTGTTTTGCTCATTCTCTGTCAGCTGAAATGGTGCCAGTAAAGCTCAGATTTGCTTTTGATTCCTTTTGTTGTTGTTGCTTTTTTTTAGTAGCATCTCAAGCAGGTGTGGTGTAAAATACTGTCTGATGTGTCACTGAGGTGAAAATTGAGTTGGTGTGGGCCCCAGCAATGCTCCTTCAAATAGGAGGAGAGCCTGAAGTGGCATTTGCCATTCAGTTATGGGACTGATGGTCACCGATTTCAAGTCTCCCTTTGCTATTTTCTCTCCACCCTTCTTCATCCTCCCTTCCACCAAAAATCTACCAAGTCTGGAGAGGAAGCAGAAGGGGTGGAGCACTGTGTGCAACAGCCTCTCACCCTCATGGGGCTCCGTAGCATCTGATTCACCTTAGGTCTGTGCCAAATAGCAGATACTGCCCTATTACAGTGAATGTTTGATAGCAGCTAAAACAGTGACCTATGTCAATTGAAACTTTCTCACTTTCTCCTTCTCCTAGTATCTTGCACTGGACCACAGAGGCTTTTGAGTGTTGTGGGGCCATAAGCAGGTTTCTGAGCTTCTTTGAATGGGATTTTGTTAGTAACTATAAGGAAGCCCCTCCAGACCTTATTCCCATGAAGTTATGTCCCATGGGAAGTGATACTTGAGGAAAAAATATTGGGAATAAGGAGCCTTTATGGGTGTCCCTCAGCATCAGGGTTGACCCCTCCAGAAACACAGATCTAGATTTGATCTGGTGACTCCTGGTGTGTGAGGTAGGTGGTGGTGTAGCAAAAGTCACTACATGGCCACTACTTATCTCCTGGCATGTTTTCAGTAAGCTGCTGATCTTCAGCTGGCCAAAACCAGTCTTATACTTATTTTTGATGCATGAAGAGGGCAATTCCTTATCTCACTCCCTTGACTTGTGTGACTTAGGGAAAATGGAACTAGAGTCTGAGCAAGCCTGGTTTAATCCTCAAATACTTTCCTTGGCTGATACAGGGAAAGCCAGATCCTGGCATACCCTTGGTTTTTAATGGAAGACAGTCCCTGCTGCGGTGACTTGGCAGGAGAGGTATTGGAGACGTTAGATCCAAACTCGTTCCTGGTTTGCTGGTAATGCCTGTGCTGTTATGAAATCCGTGTTGTTCCCACATCATTTGTGTCCTCCCTCTGAAATGCTCTCATCAGGCATGGGTGGGATGGCAGTGGAGAGCTTTGTTTTGCTGTTGGAAACAATGGTAGTTGTTCAAATAAAATACAACACAGGAGCGTGCCAGACTAAATCAGCTATGGACAGGAGATTGCGTATTTGACACTCTTCATTTTCTTACCTGTTCATTTTGCTGTTGAAATGTTTTTCTTGAACTTTCTTTGATTTAGTTCTAACTTTGTGCTTTTAGTTTTAATATTAAGTATAGGAAATTACAGTGAAGAATTCACAAGGTTGGGAAATAGGATGATCAATATAAAATTACAGCATTATTAAAAAGAAATTGCATGATATTTTTGAATCAGACTATTCTGTGGGCTATCCCTACCGTCTTAGATTTATTCTCTAGTGTTATATTCCTGGGATGGAGAGTTAATTTCTGGCTTCTTTGTGATAACCGCACCCATATGGGAGCTGAATTACTTTAAGGGTTTCAAAATGCATCAAATTCAAGTTCTTCAGACCCAAAGCAGCTCTCAGCTGTCAGAAACAGGCTTTTTTTTTTCTTTTTATGGCAGCAGTCATATTATTAGAGCAAGGTTGTTTGCCTCGCCAGAACATTTCCTAACTCCCATCAGCAGAGGCTGGTTTCTGACACACGGCGGCTCTGCCGATCGTATTTCAAGTGACCCTTGTAATTGGTGAGCATCAACCGGCGGTGAAGTTCCAGCATTAAACTTTAACTCCTCTCATTTAGGGTCTTAATTGTGCTTTGAAATGTTTGATGGCTTGGCTGACCTTTTTTTTCTGGGTTAGCTGAGGCTGAGATTTGTCTGCCAGAAGAGAAGCCGTGGAGGAAACCTTGAAGCATTGCACCTCATTGGTTTCAGTTGGATAGCATGGTCTGGTATCTCTTGCTTTAGAAATGTCCCCGAGCTTTCTATTGGTTGTGAATGGAGCTATGGGGAAAAGAAATCTGATGTTGTAAACGCCAAGAATTTTACAAAGAGCAGGCAATGATTGTAAGCTGAAGAGCTACCTACATTAAAAGCAGGAATTGGATGTTGTAATCTGTTTAATCAGGTTTTGCATTTCTAAGTTAGTTCTAAACCTGACTTTCCCCGCAGGAAGTCTCCCAGCGGTACAGCAGACTTCTCTTGCTGGATGAAAAGTCCTGAGCTAACATTTTCACCAAATATTTCCGTTTCAGAGACCTGCAGCTTTCTCCAAAAGCAGCAAAAATGTTTTTTCATTAGATCCAGTTGAACACCTCCTGTGTAAATGGGACAGCAGGCATACAATGAATACCTATATTCCACGTGTCATCTTTTTCCTAACCCTACCAACACTTGACTTTCATGGCAGCCCCGTGGCTCTGTGGTGACATTTGCTCTGCTGCTCCTTGTGGAGCTCAGCACCAGCACCGTGTCCCACGCGCCCTGGTAGGGATGTTGCCCTTGTCACCGTGTAATTAATCTGAGAGCTGCGAGATGGCAGAAAAGTCATCTGGCCCTGTTTGTGCGGGAAGAGAGTAGCAATGTCAAATACAGAAGGTGAGCAGTGGGGCCAGGCAGCCAGATTTAGTCTGAGGAATGGCTTGGGGCAGTGCCTGGATGGGCAGCATGACTGATGGGGTGGCAGGATGAGGGGGGCTTGCTTGAGAGGGATGCAGGAGACAGATTTCCCACTTTTTCCCTTTGGATCTGTTCTTCAAATTTCCATTCCTGATGCTAAAAGGTTATTTCATGCCACAGGGCTCCCCAGCCTTCCCGATGCAGCATCCTTGCACGTTCAGAAGTCTCCCTGCTTTGCCTGACACCTTGCTAAATATTGGTCTCTTGCAGTAATATTTTATCACGTATTTATAAACCCAGAGAGCTGCAGAAGAAATACAATGATGAATACAGCCAATTATCTTACCTTCATCCTCCAAAGCATTGGGCTAAACCCAGCCACTGAATAATTACACCTGCAGAAGAGGTTTTGTTGGAAAAAAGGAGCGGGAGGACTTGGTGGCTGGGGTGGGATTACAGCGGTTTGGCTGTGCCCCATGGGGTGCAAATGGTCTGAACCCCCCAGATGTGACCCCCAGGAGCTCTTCCATCCTTATCCATCACAAAGGGAGGTGGAAAGAGGACTGCCTGTGCACTAAATTGAAATGTAGTTGTGAAATTGATTGGCAAATGCCCCAATTCTGCTTGGTTTAGTCACATAAAGGCACTGTCTGCTTGGGAGAATTCTCCCAACAGCTTTCTTTTTTTTCAGTATTTTAAGATTGGTTGCCTTTGGAAAATGCTTTCAAGCCTCTTGGCTTGAGGCTACATCATTAGCTTGCATTGGTGACTTATTTGTGAAGTAAATATTGAGTGACAGCCTATTTATCATACACCCTTCAGCTCACAATCTATTTTACTTGCATTGCCAGCATGTTGCATGGTCGTGGGTTACAGCTAGAACTGAACAGGCTGTCCCATGACTTCTTGCTTGTGATTTATTTTTAATCAGAAATGACTCCGGGAGATCTTATTCTTATCAGACCCCTCCGAGTTGTTCAGGTGGGTGCTGGTTCTCTGCTCGTGGGTGATGCTCCACCGGCATCATGGCTCAAGCATAATCCAGCTGGAGCCATTGTGGACAGGACAGTGACCACATCTGTCATCTGTTAGGGTCAATTTTAAATAGTATCTTGCACCTTTGCTTTGGTGAAAGTGCCTGAGGTGGTCAGGGAGGTAGGTTTTGTTTGTTTGTTTGTTTGTTTTAGTTTATTTCCTTCACAGCCAGCACCCACCTGCAGCAGACACCTGCTCCAGACACGTCCCCCCTGACCTGGGCTTAGTGCTGGTTCAGTGCTGCCAAGGACATTTTTTTTAGGTAACTTAAGACAGAAATGAAGGAATTGCACCCCCCCACTCTGCCTTTGCTCCAGGAAGCAGCTGGATGCCAAACCAGAGCACGAATCCCCGTGGTGTGCTTGCCCCCATGCAAAGTGGGGTGGAAAAAAGAAGCATCCCTGGGCGATGCCAAAGCAATGGGGGGGTTACCCCGGGTTTTGGGGTCGGGCTTGCACGTGTGCCCCCGTGCATGTGAAGTTTTGGCAGCAGAGGAGCCGTGAGAGGGCAGTGTTGTATTGCAGGAGGATGAAGCTGCAAAGGAGGGGGGGAAGCACCTGCAAAATCCCCCGGGCTCGGCACCCCCGGAGCCTCCACCGGGGCTTTGGCTGCGTTTTGCCGTGTGGGCATGTTTGTGTGCCGGGGCAGTACCTGCGGTAGCTGCTGGAAGGCTGTGCTTTGCCTCGCTTTTCAAACGCGAAGTGCCGGCAGGTGATCTGCTCTTACCGTCCTCCCTTTAATTAACTGGAACCAAAAACTTGCAATAGCTGTGAAATACAGGACCTGACCGCACGCGGTAGCTGGCTGCCTTCACCTTTACCTGACATTGCAGGACAGCCGAATCCACGCTGCTCCGTAGCACTCGCAGATAATTACCTTTCTTTCGCGAAAATTTACTTACCGGTACAAATCTCAAGTCAGGAAAACAGGAGCTCAGGTACTTCACCCTTCTTGCACAAGGTCGAACAATGAGGAGCTGATGATTTCTCCTGTACTGTTGTAGCAAAGCCACCTGCTCATTTTAGATTCCTTCTCTGTATGACAAGAATATTAAGAGTGAGAGGGAAAGCTCAAGTTTTGCAAGCCCAGTGCTGTGCCTTGCAGCAGCTGAAGAGGCGCCTGCCAGGCGGGGTGGAAGAGCAGGTCTCACCAAGGTGCATGGTCTGACCATCTCTCCATGTTCCCGTAATGCTACATGGGGAGCTTAATATTCAAACCAACCTCCCATTGCCCTGCAGCCATCTGTGTTGTAGAGGATTTCTTTAATATGTCAAAAAAGGAGGACTAAACAGCCCCAGAAATGAAGAGAGCCTAAAGGGGTTTCTTATGTAAATCGTACCGTTCTGCAATGGTTGTCTGACAAAGCAAAGGGACCAAAGCAAAATGACTCCACCCTCTCCCTTGAACTTTCTTAGGTTAAAGTTTGGAGAGGATAAGGGCTATTTCCGAGACTCGATCTTGCTTTTGAGTTGACTAACCCCCTGCAGGGAGAGTGCTTCGGAAGGCTGGGGCCACATCCAGCCCTTGGTGGCTCCCCCAGCCTTGCTCCCACAAGAGAGCTCAGCACTGAGGGCTCACGAGAAAAAGGATGTGAAGCCTCATGAAGATCAGAAGCTGCTCTGAAGGAAGCCCCTTCCAGCACCAAGTTTTACAGCAGCCCCCTTTGCTGGCAGGTACGGGTTGTTCTACCTGAACTCTGATGCAGAGGGGGAAGGAAAGCTTGGTTGTCTTCATCTTTACTTTCTTCTGATATATTTACTGGACTTATTAATCTGCTTGTTTGTGGTACAGTTGTTTTGTCAAAAAAAAAAAAAATCCACCTCAAAATAAAATGAAGGTAATATCTGGTCTTCAGAGATGCTAAACTGGCATTTCAGTGAGAGTGGGGTTCAGCCCTGGGCAGTATTTCCAGGGCAGTTGAAAGAAACAAGGTGGTATCAGTCACACATAACATTCATCTTAAAGCTTGAGCCTGTGAAGAGAGGATGGGTGAGTTTAATGATTCTTGACTTTTATTGAAATCCATCTTTGTTGGGTATCGAAGGATTTACAGTGGCTAATGTCTTTGCATAATGCATCCCTCTGTCAACAGAGACAACTGTGCTTGGAGAGCAAGATTTCTCACCTGCTTGTCAAGCAACAACAAACCACAAAACCTCCTTTTGCATCCCGCAGCTAATCATTCATTGATTTAAAACATCAAGTGTTGTCAGTAATGGTATGGGAGATTGGTTGTCACCGTTAGGCTTTTGCATACCCACGGAGAGATGCTGAGTGTGTGTAAACAGAGGTGCCACCAGTCAGAGGGAAACACTTCTTGGTAGGCTTTTCCCTTGTGTTTAACCGTAGATACTTCAATAAGATCCGGCTAGCATTTCTTTAAAATTTATTAAAAAGTTGGTGTAATGTTGATGCTGGTGCTTTTCTGCATAGTGGGAGGCATAATCTGCTTAATGTCACACAGCAGACAGCCTTTAAATTTACATCTATTTTATACACAGTGGCAGCAGAGGTTCCCAGAGATGTTTCAAGCCTCATGTTTCATTTCTGAGTGAGTTTTATTAATAATGAAGGAGAAAAATTGATCGGCAGATCCGCAGAAGGGGAAAAAAAATCTTGCTAGCGGATAAGTCACAAGAATTCAGACAGGCAGAGAGACTTCTGCAAGTCTTAAATGTAAAACTTGCACGTGGCAGGCTCCAGGTGTGTTGAAGCTCTCGTTGTTTGGGTTGTATTTCTCCAAACCACAGGAATATTTCCGTTTTTTAGGGGGAAAAAAAACACTTCATTTTTGATAAAAGCTCTATAGTGACCCAGTTATTTAAAAAAAAAAAAAAAAAAAAAAGAAGAGGGAAAAGATGTATTGGCAAGGCAAAGTAGTTGCAGCCACAGTCATTCTCAATAATCCAGCAAGTCACTACATCTTAACAGCCACTCATTTCTCCCCGTGGCTCAGACTAAATTGTTTATTAGAATTTTTGTGCATTATTAAAAAAAAAAAAGGAAATTGTAGCTCTTCATTTTAAAGACTGCTGCGATCAAAATTCAGATTATTCAAATTTATCATGTGCATTGTATGAGGTAATAACTACTGCTATTTTTCTTTAATACTGCAAGATATTTGCTGGTTTTTCTATCTTGTTTGTAGTCATAAATAAGCAGGCTGTTTACAAGGCATTGCTACAGGGGGAAGAAATAATATAAAAATGAGAACTTGATCCAGCCAATGACTGGAATTGCAATGAAAGACCTGAGTAGCGAGTAAACGAAATTCTTGAAAATAAAAAGAGGCTGCCCAAAAGCATGCCAGAGCTCGGCGTGGATTTCTTGTGCCACTTCAAGGGAGGATTCCCAGTATTTCCAATCATGTAAATATGTTTTGGGGCTGTTCTTTTTTTTCCAACTCAGATGCTTGCCAAGCAAATTGAACCTTACAAACATAATTAGCCAGGGGCTGAATGTTTAATCTTAAATTCCGAGTCTTCATTAAGACTTAATTTAAACCTTAGGAGGGAAGCGCGGAGCAATTCCCTGCTTGCAGAGATGGATGGGTTTGTGGCAGGATTTCACCATGGAGGAGGAAAATGTCTCCAAGCCTCGGGCACGTGCTGCTTTTGGGCAAACCGGAGTGCTCGGGATCTCAGAGCCTGTTTGGTGGTAGAAGATAAAGGAGGAAACCTCCAAGAAATTGCGCTGTAAGTGTTTGAATGGGTTGTGTGATGGGTAGTTAGGTAAGGTCTGGGCTCGAGTCACTTCTTACATGATTAAGGTTGGCTGATTAGGAAATTAGGAGGGTGGTACTGGAGGGTCGTGAGGTCTCACTTTGCTCTAAGATGCAGCCTGCAACAGAACTGCCGTAGATGATTTATTAAGTAGTTTAAAACCCCTTTTTATTGCCTGGCAAAAAGTGGCACGGAGCACATTGTTTGTGCTGGAGGGTTTGGTGAGCTGAAACATAACAAGTTTTGGAGTTTTATTCTAAATCTGGGTGTTGTTTTTGTTGTTGTTGTTGTTGTTTTTTTTTGGTTGGTTGGTTGTTTTTTTTCCTTGGGTAATCTTCCAGTGATGGCATTGCTAATTGTGCTTTAAAAAGGAAAAAGTAATTTTTTGAATCTGGCTCACTTTTTGTCTGTCTATTGAGATTAAATAAACTGCTGTTATTAAATTTGAGTTAAATTTCTAAGATGAAAAGTCATGGAGAAAGGTGATAAGCTCTGCATTATAATAAAATAGTTGGCAAATGTGCAGCACCTCATTGTCCTGGGGAGGATATTGCTCATTTGCTTTGGTCTGAGTCCATGGCTGTGGCTAGCAGCAATCTCAGGAGAGCTATGGTAAGTCAGAGCTGATGAGGAGCTGAAAAACCATCTCCACCACTCAGTCCAACGTCCTCTTTCCATTGCCACTGCAGTATGCACACAGCTGGCTTTGCTGTAGTCAGCTTTCCAGGTTGTGTGCACTGGTTTTGTTTTGTTTTGGTTCAACCAGGCTAAATGACAGGCTTCCTCCTTTACGTGAGCAGGAGAAGGTTTGTTACCAGACCATCCATTACCTTATGAGACTGTAGCCGACAAGTTCCTGCTAGAAACAAAATGCCTCGTGAGAACAACCAGGCACCCTCATCAATGCAGAAGAGATTTACCAGAATTACCTGTGGTCGTACACCTCTCTTTCCTCTTTGTCAGTGGTAAGGCGCAAGGTGGCATCTCTCTAAGGGGTGTGCCAGGATCTCTGTGCACAGCATAAGGCCCAAAATGCAGCAGGACTAATTCTGCTAATGGCTTGTTCCAAATCTGTTCTCTTGGGTGTTGTCAGGGTGGTGGGACCTTTGGCATAGCCTGAAGTAGCACACTTATTTATTTTTTTTCTTGCTAAATAAGCAGACAAGCAGTAAAGGATGTGAAATAATAATAAAAAAGTAGTACATAGTGTTTGCTGAAACTTTTCTAGTGTCCTCTCCTCAAAAAAAAAAAAAAAAAAGGGCAGTGCAAGAAGAGAGCATTCACCTCTCAAGTGGCTGGATTCCAGGGGAAAAAAATAAAGAAATTCGGGAGGGGATTTGCACGGCTGCCTGCAGACAAGGAGCCCTGCTGGCCTCATGCCTGCGCCTGAACTGCCAGCGGAAGCTTTGCCACAGCCTTGGCAGTGGCGTGCCAAAATCCCCCTCGGCTTTGTGCTGCGGTTCCTGGTGGGCTCAGGCGACGGGAAGATGCCGGTGGAGGTGCTCTGCATGAGAAAGCACCCCGTGTGTGAGCTGCCTGTTAAGCAGCACCTCAGGCTGCCTCCGGGCTTCGCTGCCAGTTTGCCTTGGTGTAAGTCAGCCCAGCCACGTTGCCTCTGGCTTGGCCACCTTCTGAGGACAAGCGATGGCATCGTCAATGGCAAACCTATAGACCAGTTTTGTGGTCCTCTCCTGGGTTGTTTGCGAAGTTGCTGGGTGGTGGACTGCTGCTGATTGTGTTCAGCAGGTTTATGACATGAAAAATTAGGACTTGATAGGACTGCTTGAAACAGCAGCCCAGAAGGTTGGGGCTGGTCAAGTTAGCTCTTCTTTCCTGCGATTAAGCTCAGCCTTACTATAAGCGAATGGGATGGTCCCCTGGAAGCAACCAAACACCTCATCCTGGACATCTTTATGGCCAAACTTGAAAGAAGTGATTTTGGCAGCTGTTTTTTGACGACGAGGATGACACATCTCTAGGTATGCTGAGCCAATACAGCTGTCGAGGTCCTGGGAGCACCCTTGTCCTCAAGCACAATGGAGAATTCTTCTCTGTGGGATAGCTATAGCAAGCTGCTGGGGAAATGGTGCCACCCAGCACATTGTGCCCAAGCAGCAACCTGTGCTGATAATGCCACGCCGTTAATTTCCTCCACAGCGCTCTAAGTGGGGCTCACCTTGCCCATAGAAATGTGAAGAGGCAGGTGAGCTGGAGTGTCTATTATTTATAGACATGTTCTGTGTTGTATTGATGAATTTTTCATAGGAAAACTTTGTATGAGGAGGGAAAAAAAAAGCATCGGAATGCTTCATAAATAAGTGACTGGGAGCTTCAAATGTGCTGCGAGGAATTGGTGAATATCCTTTAGTTGTCACCCACCCCCCTTTAATATGATCGAGATGCAACCCTGAATGCACTGAGAACAGTGGGTGCTTTGACCCCGGAGGAGAAATCTCAGCCCTGCTCCTGTCAGTGGAAAGCACCAGGCTTGCAAAACGCTGACTTGCAGCTTGTGTTGGCTTCGGTTGCCTTGCAAAATCGAGCCCCCCTTGAGCAAATACAGATGCTATTAGTATGTTGACGTGCTTGCGATGCATCACTTGAAAAGTGATTTGTTGGGACTGGACTGAAGTACAATCCACCAACTAGTGAGCAAGGAGGAACTCTGCTGCTGTCAAGTAGGTGACCTCTGTATTGTCTATACTGCACTCTGAAGAAAAAAAAGGCTCTTTAAAAAAAATAAGATATTAAATATGGCAGGGAATCATTGGGCTGCAAGGAGTTTGCAGGGGTGTGAGTAATACAGACTCACTATTACGGTAAGGAAGAAGGCAAGGGAGGGGTGGGAGAGAAGGAGGGGTGAGAGGTCTAGATAAGAGGGTGCTGTGTTTGACCCTGGTGTGAGGAAAACCCCAGCACACCTTTCTGTATGTGGACAAGCATGAAAAAAATGCCAGCATCTTTCATGGAGGTGAGAAGCAGAGAGGAGCTGTGAGGTGTGAGCAAGGCCCTGGTAAAGGCAGGCTCCCAAGCTGATCTACACATGCAGGAGGACAAAAACAAAAAAACAAAACAAAAACAAACAAACAACAACAAAAAAACATGATGCCCTAACTCAGAGAGGACCTCGTAGACCTGTTTTGGGTCTCCTTAAACTGAGACTGTACTTGAATCCTTTTGCTGTGAATGTGATATAAACAACACTAAAAATCAAGCATGGCCTTAAATGCTTTCTTGAGCTGAGTCCTTCCAGAAAACATGGCTATTAAGCCTGTCTTGCATTTGCTATCAACTAGTTCTGAGTTTTCATGCTACTAGCATAATTTTTTCCACGGTCTAGCTGGCTGGCCTGTCTCAGGTTCCCAGCATACATCCCATGCTCTAGGGGAGTTTTTCTTCTCCCTCTTTTCTGCAGCTATTGTCTGGGGAAGACCAACTACTGTATTGCTCATCCCCTTGGGTTGTGAGATCATCTCTGAAGCCCTGTGAGCACAGCTGACCCCACACTGCTCCCTTTGTGGGTCCTCGAGGCACACATGTGGGCTGTGGGGACAACAGCCAAGTGCCGGAGCTCCTTTCGTTCCCCAGGAGGGGGGTGCCACGCCTCCCACTCTTTTTTTGCCACTGTTATCCCCAGGGAGATGTGCCTTCAAGGCACTGCTCCATGTGGGTATGTGCATGTAGGTCCTGAATTTATTGTCCTGCTTCCTGATGTGTGAAGGACAAGGCCTGCACTTATTAAAACCCCTCAATAATTAACTGTCTTGCATTCCTTTGAGGGGGTCTGGTAGTCTGCACCAGGGTGCCTGCTTTCAGCCCCACGCTGCCCCGCACGTGCTGCCTGACGCTGAGCACTCCTCGTTCAAGGAGGCTGACAAGGAGCGTTTCTGTCACACAGCTGACACATGCCTGCTTTGTTAGATGACACAGGATGCTGCTGTGCAAGGCACAAGTTCTCTGCCATGCTTGCAGCTGAACAATTTGCTGCTGTGACTTACACGTCCTCCTCCAGCCCCGTGATGGAGAAGAACCCTGCCTCCTCCGCTGGAGCTGGCGATATTTTTCACCAGCGTGGCCCTCTTTGTGCCGCTTGACATTGCAACAAGTGGTGAGCAGAAAATGATGCCCTGACCCAAGTACCATTCAGCTGTACTCCACAGAACAGCTTCAGGAGCTGCACTGCGCTCTCTAACTCATAGCCCAGGGCAACGTGTTTGCTCTGCTACCTTATCCTTCCACAAGGCTCAGGGATGCGTCTCTGCACCACTTTGGGCACGTGCAAAGCCAGGGGTTTGGGAAGCGTGTTTGTTTCTGCAGTGTTCTCCTTCCCAAAGCGTGGCACCTTCTGTAAATCAAATGCTCATGGGCAGTGACACGGGGTGGCACCTGGGGATTCAGTGCCCTGGCCTCTTGCAGGTACTCGCAAACAGATGTAACCCCCCTGAGACAGATGTCTGTGGCTGAACACACTAAAAGGGGAAGCAGTAAAAGGCTGATTTATGCTCTGAGCCACAAAAGACTTTTATTGCTTCTATTTTTATTTTTTAGCCTAACCGTCTTGCCCTTAAACATCTGCTTCCAGTGGATGCCACAGGGCTCAGGTGCCCGGTGGTGCTCCATAGGTTCCCTGCACTGCTTGGCAGCAGCGAGGTGTCCACCGGCCCTCAGACCTCAGCACGGGAAGGGGGCAGCAGCAAGCTCCCTGCCCTCCCATCACTAATCCCTCAGGACTTCTGGAGGTTTCCCCACCGCTCACAGTATTTCCCATCCTTTTCTTTGTGTCCTGCCCTTCTTCGAGGGAGAAAAAAAATCCCAGGCTGCTCTAAATGAAATGTGGATTTAGGAGCTGGACCCTAGGCATACACATTTAAAGATATTGCCGAATTACTGCTTCATTTTTATTAATTACCATTGGTCTTTGAAATCATTTATGGCCCCCTTTTAATTTAACCTCTCAAGAATATTACTTTAGGAAAAAATGTCATCCCATGAACAATTAGCAAAAGCTACAGGAGGGCAATAAAAGGGAATTATGTAGAATGGGGGGAGATGTTTCAGATAGGCTGGAGTGTGTAAGCTTTTGGGTGAAAAAGACCTTGAAATTCGGATAAAAGTAGAACTTGTATTTAATAAGCACCTAGAGAAAGCGTGCGATGGAACAGAGGGAGTGTGCTGCTGGCAGCTGCTCGGGAGGCAGCCCGCTGCCCACCGGATGCCACTGTTGCTCAATATTAAATCACGCGGAGAAAACTCCTGTGGCAAGAGAATATTTGGGGCTTAAGGACACCCTGGCCACCAAAGGGAGCTGCACCGTAAAGCTGCAATTTCTCAGCCGGCTGCTTTTGGAAGCCCCCCGCTTAATAGGCTTACGGTGAGGGAGCCCAGGCGAGGTTCAAAGAAAGCGCTCCTGCAATAAATAAACATGAGGTCAGGATGGGCACCGCAATAATTGCTCGGCATGACAAGATTTGCATAGCAAGCATTAGTGATTAATGTACTGGCGGTGTTCTGGAAGGAGCCGTCGGCGTGCGAGCTGCACCTTCCAGCCCGAGCAATGCATCCCCGCGTAGCCAGAGGCAGCCGGAGCCCGAGTTTGTTGTTTGAATTGGAGGGAGTTTGGGCTCACGGCCTCCGTTTTGGGCAGCACAGAGGGGAGCTCAGCATTTTGGCTGAGCCAGATGTTAGGGGAAGAGGCTGGCTCCAGGCTGGGCTGCCCCAAACCGTAGTTCAACTGCAAGTCCTTAGGGGCTGAAGGCTGCCAGCACCCCACAGCCTCTCTTTCGAGTCTCCTCTCCGTAGCAGGGCTCTGCTTCCCTGCTGCCACGGGGCGCTCAAGCGTGCACTAAGCCCCTCGCAGCCGCTTTTCTGCAGGGTCCCACTTGTTCTTTCCAGCTGCAAGGTTGGAGAAAGCACTGGCGTTAGCTTTGGGGGTGTGAGGCCAAGGCTTGGCTGAAGACGAGGCCGCGCAGGGTGGTGGCAGGGAGGGTGGCAGGAATTCCTGGGGGAAACTGCCCAGGCAGCGGGCCTGATGCGAAGGGGAGAGGGGGGACATCCGAGCATCTCCACAGGGGCTTGCCCATGCTCTGGGACCACAGCAGGTGCAGGGCGAGTCCCGCCTCACCTCGGCGCAGCCCCCCACCCCTTTTGGCCGGGGTGCCCGTGTTGCACACTCCCTCACCGGCAGCTTGGGGGGGGGGGATGTCAGATCCCCCCTTTCCCCCCCCAAAGCTCCGTCCCGCCGCCACCGCTCCTCCTCCTCTCTACCTCCTCCTCCTTCCTCCTCCTCCTCGCCGTCCTCCTCCTCCTGCTGCTGCTGCTGCTGCTGCTGCCGCCGGCGCTCTCGGTGCGCTCCGCTCCGCGCGTCCCGCAGCGGCGGCCGCCCCGTCGGGCCGCGGAGGGGCGGCGCTGGGGGCGGCGGCGGCGGCGGCGGCGGCGGCGGAGGGGCCGGGGCCAACTTTTGGGGAGGCTGCGCGGGGGATGGCGGCGAGGCTGAGGCTGAGGCGGTGCTGAAGGAGGAGGAGGAGGAGGAGGAAGGAGGAGGAGGAGGAGGAGGCGGCGGCGCGATGCCGGCGGCGGCCGGGGGGCTGCTGTGGTGGAGCTGCTGCGTGCTGGCGGCGGCCGCCGGGGCTCCGCGGGCGGCTGCGGCGCAGGCAGGTGGGTGTTTGCGGGCTGTTTGCGGGGGCTGGGGGGGAGCTCCCAAACTTAGCGGCGCAACGGGGCTCCCAGCCCCCCAGCCGGGGGGGGCGGCAGGCTGCGGGGTGCCGCTCCGGGGCTTGTAGGGCCGGGGGGGGGGACGCGGCGGGGCTCGCCCCGCGCTGAGGGGACCCCGCGGCTCGGCCCCCGGTTCGCGCTGTCCGCCCTGTTACGGGGGGTGTCCCGGCCATCGTTTGAGCTGGGAGGGGGATCTAGGGAAAATTGTGGTTGGCTTTGGGGGGTTTTGTGGAATTTCGGCCCGCCGGGCGGGCGCGGGGCGCTGAGGGCGCACGCTGGGCTCGGCTTTATGTAAGCGGCCGGCCCTCGCCTCCCTGCCCGCGGTCGCTTCCCAGTTCCTCAGATCGGCAGGGGCCGAAGGCTGCGTTCCTCTTCTCTTGCTCTTTTTCTCTCTTTTTTTTCTTTTTTCTTTTTTTTTTTTTTCTTTTTTTTTTTTTTTTCCCGCGGTGTTGAACGGGGAAACCCCAGCTGGAGGAGCGCTGCGTGCCTGCTTCCCCGAGCCGCGCTCTGGTTTTCCTCCCTCAGCCCTTGACCCGCTACCTTGCCCCTCTCCTGCCTTCCCCATCCCCTTTCCCAGGACTTCCCGCTCCGAGCGAGCCCTGCTGGATTTACACCCCACCAAAGACAGACAGCATCGAGCCGGGCAAGCTCGGCCGCCAGGATCCCCGTCACGGCACAGCCTCCGGTCCCTGCACCGCGCAAAAAAAGCTGCCCCATCAGCAGCGATGCCAGGGCTGGCGTGACCCTTGCCACAGGAAGGGGCTCGGGGGCTGCCGCTCTGGGTGACAGCAGCTTTTAAGGCTTGGCTCACACTGCTCAGCACTAGCCGAAATAGCAGCGTGGGTCGGACAGGTGAGCTTCAACCTGGGAGCATTTAGGAGCCTCCCAAAAATCTGGGTTCCACCGGCTTTTCAGGGGCCTGAGGATGGGGCTCTGGCTGCCGCCTGCGTTTTCAGCACATCGAGGGAGATGAGGACCACCGCTCTCACCCAAACTTTTCATTTCCTTCTCCCAAGTCTGTCGTCCGAGGCGTGAATACACGTGTGTTTTTTTGTTTGTTTTTTTTTTGTTTGATTTCTGCTCTCTCCATGCTCGGGCATATAATGTTTGCAGCGCACAGCTCAGGGTCACGTGAGCCAAACAGCTTGGGCTGTTAACTGGAAGCTGGCGAGTCTTTGTTCTGCGTGGAAATAGCTGATAAATTAACTCCTTTTTCTGATATATGGGGTTGTTGAGTTGTTAAATAATTACAGCCAAATTAACTTAGCACCGTTTGAAGTATTCAACTGCTCTGAGAAATTAATTGTACTTCAAATATTTTGGCAGCGCACTGTTTTATTTTATTTTTTCCCCCTCTCCCCCTCAGCCCGTTTGGGCTGGTGCGTGTGCAGGCTTTAATTTCATGTGTCTGCTCCTCGCGTGTGCCCTCGGCGAGGTGCAGCCACCCTCCTGGCACCCCTCCCACCCCGTCCGCCGCGATGTCTGTCCGGAGGTTAAAATTAGGCTGAGCGCCGAGTGCCTTTGCGGAGGCACGATAAGCACTGACCGGGAGCTCCAGCCTGACGCTGCCACCGGCTGACTTGGTCCCTGCACAGGGGACGTCCCGCGGCAGCACACATACCCAAGGGGTGCGGTGGGGACCCTGTGTCATGCCTGGGGGTCCCCTCACTGGGGGTCCCTGCGTGGTGGCCAGGCCAAGCTGCCGCTGTCCCCAGGTGTCCCCCGAGGGTGCCGCTGGCCAGCGCCGCTCACCGCAGGACATCGGGTCCGGCCCCACGGTTCAGGGCATCCTCGGGGACCGGGGACACGACCAGCATCGGTGCCGGGTCACACCGCGCAGCCTGCCCGCGTGCGCCCGCCTTGGCGGCACCACAGTGCCCCGCTGACCCCCTCGTGACTTTTTTCCTTTTCTTTTTAAGGAGACGGTAATTGATGTATATGTGTACGGATGCTGGCACTAAGAGCCGTGCTGGTAATTAACATGAAAACAGTAATAAGGACCTGAAATACATGTCTATGAGTGAGCAGAATGAGGCTTGGCAGTAGCAGCTAGCAAAGGGAAAAGCCCGGTCTTTGCTCAGGAGCAATGCTCCCTCTCTAGTTTTTAGGGGATGCTAGAATTACACCATTATTTTTTAGTTAAGTAAATCTAAGCAAACCACAGCAAGCTCAGCTATGCCTAGAAAGCGCATCCTGTTTGGCAGCAGATACGTGTTCAATGGCTTTATGGAAAAATTCCCCCAAAAGTCACCGTTGGTACCACAGAGCCGCTTGTACAGGTGGCGAAACTTCGTAATAGGGTGCCGTGGGGTGCCGTGGGGTGCGCGGGGCAGCATGCCCGCAGCCATGCTGTGTGAGCAGCTCTAGGTGGCAGCAGCCCCCAGGAGCTCCCTGGCAGCAGGACGCGCAGCCCGGAGTTGGAGATGGGATTTCCCGGGCCCTGATTCCCCCCGGATCCCCTCTGCTGGGGCTGGGGGCAGCTCTGGGGGGCTCAGCCTGGAGCAAGGGGTGCAGGAAACCAGGCATCCTTTGGGGTGGCATCCCCACCGCCCATGGAAAGCATAGCTGCGAGCTGGGAGGATAATTTAAAGACTACACAGTGCTTCGAGTACGTGACAAAGGGAGCTCAGGTGGCTGTGAGGACTGTGGGTTTTATCCTAGAGGACTTGAGCTGCCCCGTAAGTCAGAACCAGACTAGTGTCTGGGTGCCGAGGGTGGGCAAGTTCACATTAAGTGCGTGCTCTTAGTGGTGTAATAACTCCTGGGGAAAGCTAAGAAAGGGAAAAGGCAATAAAAACACATGCACTTGCTCAAAAGGAGGGTATAGCTTTTTTTCTCTTTTTTTTTTTTTCCTTTTTAAATGCTCGAAGTGGTCCTTTGCTGGAAAGGCAGGTGCTTTGGCACCATGAGGAGCCCTCTCTGTGGGAGGTGAGCCCTGCTGGGCTGCACCCCAGGCATGTACGACAGGCCCTTGTTTTTGTTGACTCAGAGCTTCTCCTTCTGCACACAAGCGCTTGCTGCTGCTGGGCTTTGCGTGTCCACGTAGCTGAGTTATCCCACAGGAGGACTGGGGTCTGCCATGAAGATTCATCATTTCGGCAGCTTCGGGTGATGTTTGTTCAGGAACTCCTTGGTTTGGAGGAGCTGCGTACGCCGTGCTTGGTGGCAGCTTCCCTGCATGCCCACGTGATAAACGAGCGGTCTCGTTTCGGCACCTCTGCTGGGCACACGGGCAGATGCCAAGCCTCCTGAAGTCTTTGAACAGCTGCTGCTATATATATATCTGTCTCCTTTTTTTTTTTTTTTTTTTTTTTTTTTTCCCTCAGCCTGCCAGGAAAACTCTCCCAACTGCGTAAACGGGATGCAAAGTCCAGGGCAGATGAATATTCACGTGTGCCTCGGTGATACCAGGGGTCTGATGCTGGCAGGCATTAGGGCAGCCAAGTCCGTAATTCAAACCACAGGAGCACGTACGATTTGCACTGTCAGAAAACCAAGAATATAAATATAACAGTGGAAATGCTAACTGTAAGGATATCGATGTGTATTTGTGCTTTCCAGTGATACCTGCTCTTTGTTTCCATCTCTGAAGTCTGTTGAATCTAGCTTCTGCCAGAGCAGTAGATGGGCAAATGAAATAAACAGTGGGAAAGCAAGCCCCTGGGTTTCAGCAGATCCAGTTCCCTGAGCCATACAAAACGTTCAGTCGCCATATACGCTTTCTTTAAGGTCAGTGCCAGAGATTTCTAAAACATACCAATTTTGTTTTCTCTTTCTCGTGATGTCAGTGCAGCTGGGTGTTCAGTACACGAGCAGGCATTTGTAACTTGATCGTCCTTAAAGTTCTCCTAATAAACCAGCAACGCATCCTGTGCTCTTGTCGCATGCCGATGTGACTTCTGTAGGCATCTCCCAAAACCCAGCTGGCTGTGCATGGGTCCTGAGGACTGCCTCGGGAAGTTTTCTCCCAGGAACTGGGATGTGTGGCCATGAGGTATGCGTGCAGC
Source organism: Oxyura jamaicensis (assembly GCF_011077185.1). Taxonomy (NCBI): domain Eukaryota; kingdom Metazoa; phylum Chordata; class Aves; order Anseriformes; family Anatidae; genus Oxyura; species Oxyura jamaicensis. The sequence goes on along the minus strand of NC_048899.1, from coordinate 7,780,407 downwards.
ATGGCATGTAGGGGATTTCCTTGCTGCCCGTTGCAAGACTGGGTCCTGAAGGCTGGGGCACGGTGCAAAGCTCTAGGACCTGCCACATCCCACTGATACCAGGAGTGTGGCGTGGCTCCAGCTGCTCCTTCCCAAATGGTGTTCCTGCACATTCCCATCTGTTTTTTCCAGGACTTCCAGGATGGAGCTGCTCTGGCACACAGACAGGAAGAAAAAATCATCATGCTTAACTTGATACCCATCCTAACGTTCAATTTCCATTAATTTAAATTACATTGAAATATCGAACGTCGTGGGCGTAAAAGTTTATGGAGCATGGTTAGCACGCTAATGGAGTATTTCGGAAATCTTTAAGGTTAGTGTAGCAGCCAGAGATGCAGGGAGAAGCGTTCCTGAGAGTTGCTTTGCTTTAACCCCTTTCCCAAAAGCTTCCATATACTGGCAACACTTTATCCCTTGTGCTGCCGCTGCCATCCAGCTACAACTCCAAAATCCCTGATCCTCTCTGCAGAGTTGCCTTGTGGATATTTTTGCTCATTACCTTTGGCAGCAAAAATGTATAGATCTAAATTTAAATTTCTGTTTGCTAAGGATATGTGACAGTATTTAGAATTCAGCATTATTTTACTATCTCTTTGAAAGGATAAAAAAAAGGGGCTCATTTATTTCAAGAGATATTTCTGTAGCGCATAAAAATATCAGTGAAGTAGCGAGCGTTTTCCAGTTGTTGTTGACTTCAAATTTAGCAACCATTGTCCCCGTTGATATATTTGATGCTCTAAAAATGTGCTTGCCATTAAGTAGGAAGCCGAAGTGATTGGTAGGCAGATAATATCCTTTGGTAGCTATTAATAATGCTCAGAGGATGTATGCATGGGAGAGTATGGAAAAAGCCATGGAATTGTGTAGGAAGGAGGCAAAAATAACGTATACGGCTGCTTTATTTGAAAGCCACCCGTGTTACTCTGTCTGTGCGTATCGCAGTGATTGCTGCCCGAATTAGCTCGTCGCGAGCGGGAGAAACCGAATCTCGAGCAATGTGGTGTGCAGCTGGTTCTGCTTGGCAAGCAGGGATCTGAAAATTTCCAAGAAAATTGAAAATTTCAAAGTCAATAGAGAGTCAAAGTCAAAACGTCTCCTTTTGTCTGTTCCTCGAGCCCGTCCTTTGTGCCAGTGCACCCGCACCGCTGCAGGTTTCTCTCCATGCTTCTCAGCATGGGGCCACCTCTTTGTTTTATGGATTTTAAAGCTGCTCTTAAAATCACACAGGTTTGGGTGCTCCCAGGTAACGTGGCCAAAGCCAGGACCAGCTCGCACAGCCACGCAGCCCTGGGGACATCCAGGGCTGTATGTTCTGCTGGGAAGATCATATTAGAAAAATATGATATTATTATAGTCCGAGGAGTGGCCGTAACTTTTGCAGCACTTTAATGGTCCCGATGCTGCAAGACACACCTGAAGTCAGGGGCTGGGTTTGCTCCTAGCAGCGCATCAAGTGTTGCTGTGAAAGCTCGTTACAGCACGCTGTGAGGTGCTGCTGCTGTGGTGTTAATGGGGTGCATGCGGTGCGGGTGGGATTTTTCTTTTTGGGAGTTGCTGAGAAGGGCAGGGATGCTTTGTGTGCCGTCCCTTGGTCCAGCGTCCCAGAAGGGAGTTCAAATCAGGTCTGTACCGTGTGGTTTTGGCTGCCTGAGGGTCTTGGTGTGCAGCTTGAGCCCTTCATAAAGCAGCTTCTCAAATAGCCTCTTATGAGCGGTTATGTGCTTGTAGTAACAAAGGATTGGGGACAGTAGGAGAATGTGGTGTGTGTTTTTTTTTTTTTTCTCCCTTGTTTTGGAAGATTTAAAAATCGATTCACGCAGCGTTGTTGGCTGCAGGTTTCTTGGTGTTAATTTTATCCCCAGATCTCGGGGCTGCGTGAATCTCATCCTCCCAGAGGGGAGGAAAAGCAAAGAGGAGTCAAAACTCCTGTAGCTTAAGAAACAGGAGGGGGAGAGTCCAAGAATTACTGTTTTCGTAACCCACCATTTTAAACTCGTTTGCAGGATTTAATGCAGGGGCTGGTTGTCTCGTGGCTTTCCAGTGTCTGGCAAACGTTGTTGGTAACTTTGGGGATGGAAACCTGGGTTTATTAGGAGCCTAATAGCTGTAATCTGCCTACTGCCCTGATGTGTGGTTAAGGCATTAAAATATGTGGCTTATGCCTTGTGCTACAGTGGAACAGTTACCAGGTGGGTGTCCTTTGGGACTGGAAAATGATCTTGCCAAAGTTCTGTTGTCAGCTGGAATCATCTCAGTCATGCTGAAGGCCCACAGAAATGGGGTTGGGGGGGAGGCATATAATTAGTGACCCTCTCCAAGTAGGGGCCATCCTGTGGTGTGTGAGTTCTGTAGGGCCTGTCTATCCCAGACTGGTCCTGTCCCTTTGTGTAAAAGCTTTTTGGCCCTACCCCTCTCTGCCCTGGGCTTTTCCTGGCATAAGAGTGTCCAGATTGGCCAAGGCTATGTGAGAATTGCTGCAATGCTCGTTTCCATTTGGGGTTTTGGGTCTAGCCTGACTGTTTGGTGCAGTGATGTGATAAAATGACGTCAGCTGCCACTACGTTCGTGGCATCAGTATTTGTAAGAGCTTCTTTTCGGCTCATTGATTTTTGGCTCCTTCCTGCAAGGGGGGAGCTTTTGCATTGGGTAGCGTGTGTCAGGTGCAGATCTGTTTGGTTGGTCTGCTGGGGCCACCTTAGGGGTTTGTATTGTGGGTCCTGAGCCTTGATGCTGCCGGTGTCTCCTGGGGCATGACGGTGTTTGGTGGTGGGCTCAGAGTGCTGGGGCTGTGCTGGGCAGGGAGGAGGGATGGATGTCTGCTGCCTGCCTTGCTGCTCCTTGACTTGGACAGTGCTGATGTGTGGGCCAAAGCGCTGGGGTGTTTTGGGATCCCATCTGACTCTCGCAGATCACACCTAGCATCACTGAGCCCTGTAAGTGTTTTCTTAACCCAGTTTCTGCTTAAATTCTCTGAGAACTTGTATGAACCCGAGCACTCCTGCGTTTGTAGGAATATCTGGAATAAAACCCGTGCTTATCAGGTGGCACAGGCTCCAAGTCTTACTTTGCCAGGTGAGATAAGGCTTATTTTCAGGAGTCAAGAGCACAAGGTGCTGGAACAAGATCATTTCTCAGATCACAGGAGCCTGACAAGTTCTGTTAGAGGGGTGTATCTGGGCTCCAGGTAATACAGGGCATCAGTGGCTTGCAGAGGTGCAAGAGAAATAAACGTAAGAGGCAGGAACCGAAGTAGCGGGGAAAGATGGACAGAGGAGCAAACGCTGCCCCAAGCCCCACAAAGAAAGCCACGCGGACGTTTGCAGAAGAAAGGCTTTAAAGCATGGTGCCTTTACTCAGAAATGAGGTCTTCAGGCTGTAACTAAGAGAGACCTGTCTGGGTTTCCCGAAGAACAGTGCTGGAGCACTATGAAGGTCAGCGCACGTTGTCCTGGAGAGGCCCTGTTTCGAGGTCTGCGTTGCTGCCGTTGAGCTCGGTGGTCCTAAAAACTTGAAGACTTTGGGATAATAAGCCTGGAGGGTGCTTGGAGGGGCAGCAGCAATGAGTGGGATGGCAAAAAAGCGCCAGCACAGGCAGTCTGAGCCCAGCCCTGGGCTGGTGGGTGCAAACCACGTGCAGCCATCCTCTGGCCATCTCTGCCTTCCCCACCAGCTGTGTTACATCTCCTCCTGTTGCCGTCCCAGCAACTCCCACCCATTTTCTCCCTAGCCTAAATATAGGTGTGATGGCACAAATACAGGCTAGAAAGTATTAGTCACTTTTTTTGCCCCTCTCAGGCTTCAGCAAACATACGTGTGGCTTGAGGGCCGTGACACCAGGCCTGGTGCTTTTCTTTTCACTGCCATGCATCCCGAGGGAGCTGGCAATTACTAAGCCGGAGTTAGGCTTTGTTTTTAACGCTCTACTTCATTTCTTTCCCACCAAGTTTGGGTTTCCAACGATATGATTACTTATGGATTTGTAAGCCAGAAATAGCCTAGTAATTGCTATATTGCTTTGCCCGCAGTAGCAATGAACGTCTTAAATTTAATGCATCATCCACACAGAAAATTGATATTTGGCCAAAACAGGAGGCCTCTGACAGCTAATCTTAAGGAGCTTGTGCTTGACATGTAAAATAGAGAGCGGTGGATGACATTCGCGAGAAAATTGGTGCTCTTCAGGATTATTCCATAAAAGAAAAATACTCCTTACGTTGGCTGGAAATACTTGAGGATAATGAAGTTTTTGCATGGAAACCTTTCCTTAGAGGTCAGCAACACGAAGGCCTGGGACGTTAACCACTCAGATCATATGCAAAGAAAAAAAAAGCATGACAAGTAATAATTCCAAGCCTGAACTTTGCCTGATCTTCAGGGGTCATCTGGTAAAGCAGCGCTCATGAGTTGCTGACCCCACAGCTAATGGGAGGTTTCTTTTAATGTGGTTTTACTTGAATTTCTTTCCTCAAATACTACCTAAGCAGCAAGAATGCCCAAGAACAAGTCTTCCACGGAAAAAATTACCCACAGTAAGAAACTTCCCAGTGTGTTGGATGAAGATACCTGCTCGTACAGATGCGTTTGCCTACATTGGATGTGTATTTTGCTGGTAGTCCCAATGTGAAGGCCCAGAGGTTTCTGCAGGGATTTTTGCAGCTCAGTTTGGCAGGCGTGTGCCGCTCCATGCCCGTGTGACATGATAGGCTTTGGGTAAAGACACGCTTGAACGTATTTCGTCAATATTTGGTTTTGAGTCAGTAGGTCCTCGTGATTTTGCTTCAAAAGTAGTCAATATCTATCTATTAAATACAGCACTCGTGTTCAACAGAAAATGTAAGACCCAATTTCAACATTAGGCCCACACAATTATGCAATCAGGTAATCGCGCGTGTAATTGCTTGCACAAATGGTCAGTTAGATGTGTAACTGTCCATTTGCATGCAAAATTAACCAATTTTGCAAATTGGGCTTTGAATATTCATGGCAGAAGACGCAGCTTTCTGGCCATGGCTGCCTTGTGGCACACCTTCTCAGCTTCCTCTAACAGCGGTGTCCTCCCCAGCAAACCTTCACTGAAATGCTGCAAGCAAAGGACAGAAAGCCCGTGCGCCAAAGGCTTCCAAGCTTAAAACCAAAGAGCGAAAGAAAAATCAGAGATGCCAAGGAGTGAGGTGGCACATCCATAGCTGCACAAGCAGGGGGCAAAGCCCAAAGTAGCATTTGACTCTCCTGGTGTCCGGTGTCCTTGGGGTTTTGCTTTCACCTCAGCATTGTGGTCTGAATCTGTGACGCTCGTTTAAAAAGGCCACAAAGGGCATGTGTCTTAAATTTAATACTCGGGCACAGGTGTAAGACCTACTAACGCACGTGTAATCTTATTGTTCAGGAATTTACTTATTTAAAAAGAAAGTAAGGTGATGCTTTTGTCAGTGCAGGATTGATTGTTTGAGGTGTGTACGAGCACTTCAGTTATTTGGTTTTGTGTTTGTCGGGTGCGAATCATGTAACTGGCCTGTGTGCGCATGCTTTAGCCCCCCGAGATGAGCAGTACTGATTTGTTACCAAAATTTGGCACCTCTTCCAGGCAGGGGGTGCTCATCCGTGCCTTTAGCCTTAGGCAGGTGCTTATGCATCTCTCCTAGCTGGGCCGAGGGAAACGCTGATGTCCAGTTGTTCTCACGGAGCAGGGCAGGAGGAGACCTTCGGGAAGGTGAAACCCTCCTGCCTGAGGCTGGCTTCTCCTCCCAGAGCAGCACTGCAGCCCAGGAAGGATTAAGCAGGAACGTTTTAAGGTCCCTTTTTAATCCTGAGCCAGAGGTTTATGTCCTCTGGGCATATTAATTTCACAGCTTGGGCTGTAGTGGAAAGGAGAGCAAATGCAAGCGTGTTGGGCAGCTTTGGTGGCTGGACTGGGAGAGAGCCTGGACTAGAAAGTAGCCTTCCCCTCCCACATGCATTAACACAACTGCTGTAAAATCTGTGAAAAGGTCCGAGCCTGAAGCTGCAGTGAGCGAGGTTTTTTGCTCAGTGATGTGTAAACAAGTCTCAGTTTTCCCTGGCAGTCACTTTGGGATGTGATTTCCTTCACAGCATCCCTCGGTGCTTCTTGGGTGCTGTTGGATTGCACGTGCTGCTCTCCTGCACCAGTTGGCTGGCTGAAAATCCAAGCTGCACCCCTGTGCTGTCCCCAAGTCACACTTGCAAGCTGCTGTCCTTTTAATTTGAAATGTAAACAGAGAGGCTCGGCCTTCCTTGTGGCTTATTGATTCTGCCTTTGCGGGACCAAAATGAGTTAGCGCCCGGCTCGCTCGGTGCAGTCAGCACTACAGATGTTATCTGCAAGGCTGGTTTTAAGCAGTGGCTTGTCTTTGGAAAGGTAATTCTGTTTGTTTATGCCAGCATGCCATTTACTTCGTTTGGGCTGGCAGCCGGGGGAGGCTCGGGGGAGGAAGAGCAGGGAGTCGCAGGTTGCTGTGCGCGGGATTTGCATGTTTCTGGCTTTGTGTGCGTAAAAGCCAGAGCTCACAAACGCTTCCTTGTGTGTTCTCAGTGGCTTTGATGGCCGTGATCCACAGGGGGGTGAAGGAGATGGCATCAGAAAAGCACAGTTTGCAAGCCCATCATGCAGGTGAAGGTTTGCCCCCGAAACACAGGGCAGGTGGGAGCGGAGTCAGGGTGTGTGAGCCCTGCAGAGGTCTGCCTGAGCACCCTGTGCGCCAGCTGCTCTGCCGAAACTGCTGACACGCGCATATACATACACACATAGATACTGTGCAGGTGCTTTAAGAGATAAATGGGGTATCGCCAAACTCTGATGCTAGTGACTGGTTTTCTTCATTTCTCTGTAGAAACCCATCATCCTCCGGCCCTGCTCTGGAGGGGATGGGACTTAGGTAGGGGATGTGTGGCAGCAGCTGGTGGCTCCCCAAGGGGACACTGGTGCTGCTGGAGCCTTTAGATGGGGCTGGTGGTGGCCAATGAGGGCATCCTCAGGATCGGGAAATGGTCTTGAAGACTCGAAAGCTGTCTGGAGGCATGAGTTTCTGGTCCACAGCCTCGCTTCAGGCTGATAGCCCTGTGAGGAAGGGTATGAACTGGTAAAGAATCGCTGCATAGGAAGGGATAAACCATGCTGTGTAAATTACACAACGTATATTATCAGTGAAAGAGCTGAAAGCTGGGAGCTGTAGGGAGAGACTTCTTATGGTAATGTGTGAGTCCTTGGCTCTGCCTCCTCTGAAATCAGCGAGCGCCACAGCTCCCAGCTGCTGGCACGGACCCGCTTACCTTCCATTCTGGCTGTGAAATAAAGTATTAGATGGGATTGTTAATTATTGGTAGTTTTTTCCTAAGGTAGTTCTGGTATGTCATTAGTGGCCTGGAAACAGGGTATGGGTATTCCTGATTTTCTTAAAGGCATTAACCTACCTTTAAGGACAAGGGATGTGTTTATGCGCAGCTCCCGGCGCTGTATGGGAAAAGAGAAGCGGGCTCCAAAGCATAGACCAGGAGAATTGATTCATCATCAATTTATTGCTCGGAGCTCTAGGCAAACTCAGCTCAAGACGGAACAGGGATCTATAAAATCTTTTCATCTGAAACTATGAGTTAAACTGCTGATGAGAGGCCAGAGCCAGCCCTTGCAGCAGGCAGGCTTTTGGGAAGCGGATTCCTGCTGCTGCCAAGGTGGTTGGAGGGACAGGAGCCCAATCCCCTGTTGCCCTCTTTCTTTCCCTATTATCAGCTTGGTTCATGCAGGAGTAAGTCTGCAAAGCTCCCCCCACCTCCCCTTTGATCTCAGGGTAAATTTCCCTTTCTTTGTTGGCGCCTCCTGTTAATCTTGCAGTTTCTTCCCCCGGCGCGCGCTCCTTTCTTTTATTAGGTTTTATTATGCGTGCGGATTCTTAAACCTGATAATGACGGGGTAGCGACTCGCCTTGTTCAGCAGGAGGCCTCTGAAATCACGCTGATGCATCGGGGTTGTCAGATCACTATATAAATAAATAAAACCTGCTCATATATTCCTTTCAAAGAAGCTGGTAAATGAGACAATGCTGAAGAACTCTCTCCACTGCCTTTTTTTTTTTTTTCCGGTATTGGAGGGAGAGGGGGGAAAAAAAAAGCTGTATTATGTCAGCGACCTGTAATAAATAGCACTGCAATGAGAAGCGACAGCCTCATTCACCTTGCATCCATGCAGAAATAACTAAGCTCTCTTCCCATGCCTTGAAAAAAGGGAGAAAGAAGGGAATTAAAGAAAAGAATTGACCTTGGCTTGCAGTCGCTCCCGTGCTCACAGGGAACAGGCTGCCTGAGAGAGATTGAAGTTTCGCTGGCTGTTCTTGCAGGCGGCGTGTTGCCTGTGTTACTTCGAGCTATTCAGCCTGCAGAGCATGGAGTATGGTCCTCGGCTTTCTCTTGCTGCCTGAAACTGTATTAGCAGAGCTCCTAATTGGCAAAAGACAGAGGTTTGGAAGGCTTAAATAATTTAATGGAAAAATAAAGAAAGGTTTTCACAATAAGGAGGCACAGTGTGGCCAGGCTGCTTCACTGCAATCTAGTTGTTATTTCCTTGAGTTGTCACGTTTTATTAGGATTTTGAAGTAAAGTGGAAGCTTTCTTGCAAATTGCAGTAGTTAACAAATTAAAGGGAAAACAATAAAAGGCATTTAAGAGAGCTGGTGGAAGACAGACTGATGGAAAATGTACTTCTGTACATTTTTTGCAAAACTTTGTTAAATCTGTGGCAGGCTTTCTTCCTTACTTTCTCTTCGGAGTATTTGATTATTGTTTATGAAGTTCCCAGGAGGCACGAAGGGAAAAAATCTTACTTTGCCAGGGTTATTCTGCACTGGCTTTGTGTCAGCAGGTGCCTCCCCTCTCCCTGTCTGGATGCTTCTGGCTGTTTGTCTCGCTGGGACAAAAGGAAGAAGGGGCTGGGGGCAGGGAGGCAGGAGGAGAGGCAGCACCAGCACCATTACTTCCCTGTGCTGGGGGTGCTGTACCTGCAAACATGCATCGAGGAGGGTGCAAGGATGCAGCAGGAGTGGGAACATGCACCGATGCTCAGTTCTACAGCAGGTGTTCACAGAAACAGATGCGTGCACCCACCAATCTCCGGATTTCACCTGCAGGTAGCCCCCATATTAGAAGTGGGTGCTTAACCCTTCCTTCCTGTGCTTTCCCAGGTGCAGGAGGCCGCAAGGTGTGCGGTCAAAGCCAGCCCCCCTCCGCTTCTGTTCCCTTGTGGGGCAGTGCTTCCTTGCAGCACTTCTTTACTGTGAATTCCTTTGTTATTCAGTCTGTAAGCAGTGGAAAATAATGAAGCCATTTAGCATTCCTGGGGATGCCACGTGTACTTCTGAAAGTGTTTTATTACAGTTCAGCGTTAGTTAATGTGCACTTACAATAAGCTGTTATCACTGGGGCTGCCTCTTATTTCTTCCCACCGAGTGTTTTTCTTTTAACGTGGGGTATCGTGCTGCTTTACTTGGTGTGATACTTCAGTGGTGTGGTGGCAATTTTCAGGGAGTGCAGGGTAAACGCACAGATCTGGTACTGGAGGGATGCTGCTTACGGCTGTCCTGTCACTGTGACCCGAGAGCCCCGCTCTTCCTCACCTTCTCCCCACTTAGCATCCTGATGGGCCCCCAGGAATGAGCAAAAGAGCTTTGTGTCTCCCAGATTTTTATTATTTATTTATTTGGGGCTCTACAGTGGTTTTGGCAGGTCAGAACACTTTTTTTTGTTATCTATCTCCTCTTCTACTGCTCCATTGTTGAGCGTTTGTTAATTATCACTCAACAACGGGGCTCCGATGGAACTGCAGGAGCCTTATCTGAAGGCACAGCAATTGGCAAACGAATTCATTATGATCAGAGCAGCTCTAATGAATGTTAAATTAATTCATAATAATGTGACACTTAAAATCAAATGTTAAGCATATTGTTAATAATTACGCACGCACTTTTACCTTGTCTGCCTTTAATAGTATTTCTTCCTACTGTGCGTACTGGAGGAAACCTGGGATGGGCCAGCTTTCCCCCGCTTATCTCCTTGCTCTGCTAATTCCAGACTCGTATGGCTGCAAATAGCTTAATTACCTATTTGTCTGTTTCATAGTAAGTAGATACACAAGCGTGGAAGCTAGTAAGTTGATGTGAATATATATAATTTATAGCGGAGATCCCGTAACTGCAGGTTATTACGGAAAAGTGACAGTAATTAATGAGGATGGCCTTCTGCTTGCCATCTTTCATGGGAGAAAGGGGAGGGGAGAGATGTCAAACATTCCCACACTTACGCTTAATACAGTATCTATGGTTAGTTATTACAGTGATTTGAGAATACAAAGTGATTTCATGGAAGTAGAACTGTAAACTTGATACATATTTTTTGTTTTTAATGCCTGAAACTAGCTTTGCGCATTAAACCCCTCTCTGAGTCCTCTTGCCCACACTGGTGTCTTCGCAACCATCCTTTCTCTTTTACTGAATTAGTTATTTCACCTTTTGTCTTAGAAATGGGAGCTCGAAGGGCAGCAGGGGTGTCCTGGGGTGGGTTTGTCTGGTGAAATGGCTGAGGTGCAGAGGCACGGGTCGTGCCGTGGCTGTGCTCCACCAAGACCGTAAGGGCTTTGTTCTTTAAAAAGAAATAAAAAAACAACAAAGCACCCACAGATGCCAATTCTGGTGATGGAAAATAGTGGTGAGTGGTACCTAATTTGCATCACCTCGTTTTTCCCCCTCTCGTTTGCATGGCCACAGCGAGCAGGAGAAGCTGCGGAGCTGCCTCCTGCCTTAGCTGCTCTTCCCTTTCAGGCTTCAGCAGCAAAATCTGCCAGGAACGTGGCCGTGAAATACCTTGAGCTACAGCTGCTGCCAGGCAGCGCCTTGGAGGGGTGTTCCTGCTTTTTCTTTTTTTTTTTAAATATATTTTTTCTTTTGAAAACGCCGGCGTGGAAGCGAGCAGGAAGGCTTCTTAGGGCTGTGCCTCCAAAGGTCATATAACACTTTCTGTTCTCCCCGACATGACACAGCGTGACAGAACAAAGTATTTATCTTGTGTACTTGTCAGCTCCGTTCTGCCGGCTCCAAAATGATGAAATACTACAGAATATGCTGCTGCTTGTTTCCTTTAGGGACTTGCGCTGATTTGTTTAAAGTGTCGTCTGCACCCAGTAAACGCTTCATTTATTACAGCTGACACCTGAAAACGTCTGAGGGAGATGTATCAGGGCATCATACAGATAATATTTTCTTTATTTGCTGCTGTTTACTTACGTCCCAATATAAATGCAGTCTGTAATGATCGGTCGTGCTTCTCGGGGGTGCCACCCGTGCGGTTGCGTGTGTTGAACCTGTGCGGCTTCTGGAGCCGTGCTCCATTTCCATCAGAAAAATGCATTGTGACTCCTGATGGGGCCAGCTCGACTGTTAATTACCGCGGTGAGTCACAAATGAGCTCTTGCCTCGGGAGCTTCGCCCGTCCTCTCCTCAAACTTTTGCCCATTACTTGTTCTGATGCTTAAGCAAAAATAAAAATAGACCTCTTGGGAAGGGCGGAGTGAGCGTTAGGGACAGTGATGTGACAGCGGTAATTAAAATACCGGGTGCAAAGGTGCTCAGGTTCTAATTCTGAGCGCTGTGTTGGATTTCTTGGTTGATTTTATTTTTTGTATTACATGATTCTTCGCATCCAGCTGTGCGTGCATCCCTGTGTGCCAGTATGGGAAGCTATGGGGTCTGCTTGTTGTAGCTCTGGTCCTTCAGCTTCCCACACGGGCTAAGCCACAGAGATACAAACCCAGGAGGAAATGAAGTGGTTGTAGTTGTCGATTGTGCTCCCCCTAAGTGAATAAGCGGTACTGGGGAAGAAGCGAGCCCTTCCCGATTCAATGGGAACTTGCAAATGGCAAATATAGTGCGTGCTTTAATGTTGTTTTGTTTTACAGCCGTTGTTACAGTTTTAATTAGCAAAATTAGATTCCTTGCTTGAATAGCATCCTTGCTTTAATTTACTGCGGCGTGCCTTCCGCTCGGTGCGTGCAAGTTGGGAAGGGGGTGAAGAGGAGGGGGCCTTCCTCCAGTTTCTTGGCACAACACCTTTGCACTGATGCTCGTGAGCTGGTCCCCATGTGTCCCAGTGTCCAGTTCCCTGCTGAGCAGCACGACGGCTGTCACCACAGCAGTCCTGGCTTCAGCTGCTCCTCGCCTGGGTTTGAGAGGATGTGGGTTTGGCCACCAGCTGCTGAAATGGCCAAGTTTGTGCCCCAGGTGGGGAGGGGTTGGCTTGGGTGACAGCTGAAGGCAGATGATGCTGACTGGCTCCAGCCCTGTGGGCCCTGAGATGAAGAAGCAGGTGTCCTCTCTTTTAGGTGAGTGTTTGACAGTGGGACGGAGCTTGAGAGCTCCTTAATCTCCCAGAAATTTGGTTAATCACGGTGAATTAAGAGGTGACCCCAGGTGTCAGGCTGCCCTTGTTGTGTACAGGGCCATCCATCTCCCTGGGGAGAAGGACCTGTGTCCTACAGGAGGGTCAAATGCTTGTTCGAGGCTGTGAGAGCTGAGGATGCTGATCCCAGTAACTTTTAGGTATTGGGAAGGTCCAATGCCTGCAAGCTACTGGTTTTATGCTCAGTAAAGTTTGGTGACATTCATATCTGAGTCTCTTGGAAGAGAAATTGCCTCCTGTCATGGGGGAGGCTTCAGAGAGGTGCTGAAGTATCCTCTGTGGAGGTGAACTTAGAAATAATCGGCGTCAGTCATTTGTATGTTAATATTTCACCGTGATTAATTGAGCAGACAGATGGTGGTCTGTATTATGGTGTATGAGCGGGACTTTTCCCTGGGCCAAATGATTGCCTACACAGTTTTCAATTAGCACAGCCTGCCAATTACCTGGAGTGGGTTTCCTTTTAATTACGCAGCTATTAGGGCAGCGCAGTGGCCAGGCTGTGGGGAGGAGGCGAGCTCTGCAGCGTGGGCACATCCTTCCTAGGAAAACCCATAAAAACAGGCCAGAAAGGAAAACCTGTATTATAGGAAAGACTCGCGAGGCATGAGCCCTCCTTCTGGTGTTGTGAGTGATAATAAATAGCTTTAAAATGCCCGGCTGGTGGGTTTTGGTGTGGTTTGGAGGACTGCTGGCCGCACGCTTCTTGAATGGTGTGCATGTAGGCAGGGCTTCATGTAAGTAACACCAGGGAGCTGATAGATGAAGTCTTCAGTTGTCATCTTGCTTCCTGTCCCAGCTAATAACAGCCCAGGCAATGAAAAGATGCTTCCTTCATAATTACAGACACTCCTGCTCCCTTTGAGCCACGCGTTTAAATCATCGGGCGTCCTCTTCATCTGAGTTGTCTCCTCGAGCTTATCTTCCTCTGTGGATCAGTCTTTTATTGTATTTTATTTTGACGAGACCGTTCGTCTTCCCCCTGCTCCACTGCTACCAGGACTGGTTTCCCTGTTGTCCTCGAGGAGCGGGGAAGGAGATGGAAGAGGCTTTGGGCTTGAATTAGCTGGTGATGAGGTTGGGTCTCCTTTGGGATGGGGATATTAATGCAGCATCATGAAATATGAGGCCTGCCTTCACTTTGGGTGGCTCTGATAATGAAAGAACATAATTAATCATAATTGGCTCTGCAAAGGATATGTAATCTGGGAAAAACACCTGCCCTATAGGTGGTGGAAGTACGTGACAGGAGCAATGAAAGGAACAGGAGCTGCAGCAGCCCATGCTACTTCTCCAGAAGTATTCAGGAAAGCTTTGGGGAGCCTTTAATGACAGCGAGGATTTTGTTGTGTTTTGATGTTGCCTTGTTCCACAGCGTGCTCAGTGAGGGTGTTTTAGGTTTTAATAAGCTTGAGAATAATGGTTGGGCAGTGGCATGCACACCAGGGGTGTGCAAGCAGAGAAAACAAGGGCTCTGCGAGTTATTTGGGAAGCAGGTCATACCCCTGCATCCCTGCGTAGCCTTCCACATTGAGGCACTTCAGCTGACATTTTTTCCCCTCTGTCTGAGACACCTAAAGGCTGTGTGCAAAGCCCTGGCACGTTGCAGTTGTCTCCCAAATCCTCAGTTTGTTGTTTTGTGCAACCCTGGGTGTGTCCTCCTCAAAATCTCCCCCTAACAGCAAACAACAGTTTAGCAGTGCAGTTTACCACTTGTGAAAAATGATCACTCTACTGCTGATGTGCAAGCTGGGGTTTGTGCATTTGCTCTGGAGGCACGGTGAGGACACAAAACTCTTCTTTGAGAGCTGGGGGACACAGACTCCACGCACCTGTTTGTGTTTGGATAAAGCCAGGATGTGGGTTTCTACCATCGCTGCCCCTGCTCGAGTCATCTGTTTTCTCTGGTAACTTGGGGTTATTCATTTTGTCCACCTTGTGCAAGGAACCATTTGCAGTGGAGCAAGAGCATCCTGTGCTACAGTGAACTTAATCCATTTCCAGTGCAGAAGTGCAGCAGCTCAAAGCAGGGCTCACTTTGCATTGTCATGTTCAGCAAGGAAGACTGCCAGAATGGAACCTAACTCAGGCCTTGGGTTGTAAATAAATCCACATACAAGGCTACCCTTTTTTTCTATCTTTGGATCTACAGCTTCTAATGGTTGAAAATCTCTTACTGCCTTTGAATTTCTAAGGATTAGTGGTATACAAGACTGCCAGGGAGACCTGAAGGTAGACCAGAGGGGCCCTCCAGAATAGCCTGGCTGTAATTCCAGATGGAAATGTTCTGGCCAATGTGGCATGGACTGTGGTGCTGCTGAATAAAGGAACCCGTCTGGCTCTCTGCTGAATCAAAAGGAGTTGTTCTACTTGCAGAAGTAGCCAATTCAGGCCCAAAATAATCGTCCTTTTATTTATTAGCGTGTTAAAATTCATTTAATTAGGTTTTGGTGCAGTGTCTTGAATCTTTTGACTTGAAAGTTTTCTTTTTCATAACTTATGCGTCAAGCCTTTGGTGTTGTGTTACAGCTCCAGAGATGATGTGCTGAGCTAATTAAGTAATAACGATTGAGATGCAGGGTATTTCCTTGGGATTAATGACTGTCTGGGAGGAGTTGATGGCCCAAGGTGTAGCTGAGGGCCATTAACACCAGCCAACTATTAATTCTAAGAAAATGCCATGTGCCAAGGTCATCATTGCTATTAGAAGGTGAGGGCAATGAGAAGGTAGGTGGGGGGAGAGATGAAGTAACATGAAGAATATGGGTTTCAAGAGAAGGTAATTTAGTTTTAATGGGTGTCTGCATGGTATACCTGTTGATTAGCCAGTCTACTTCTTCCCTTCATTTCTCACTCTTCTGTCCAAAGCTTAATGACAAGGATCACGGTGATGCTTTTCTCATCTAGCGCCCTTTTCTTAATGGTGCCTCGTGCATTGGTCCAGCTCGAAGGACACTTTGTGTATTAGTAATGTAATTCTTTTTTCCATTTACTAGAGGGCTTACCCCAACCTAGCAGCAACTAAAACTGTGCAGAGTTTTGTTCCTCAGTGGGAAGAGGTGCTGAGTGAGTTGTCTATATGATCAGGAGGGAGAAGAGGGGGGTTATTGGGAAAACCCACACATGAGCCAAGTGCTGATTTGGGATGCAGCAACACAACGCACTACCCTTGGTGGTGAAGGTGCTGCAGGAATTCCCTCCCCACCCATGGGTGCTCATTATTAGCATTACACAGTGCTTATGTTGGTTGCTTCAGGCAGCTGATTCCCAGCAGCCTCCTGAACAGTTGTGTGGGCACAAAACAGAATTGGCAACTTGGCAGGGTGAACTAGTATCTTAACCCAGGTTTCTTGCCAAAAAGTTGATGTATTGGGTAACCTGTGCCTTGTGCTTATTACTACAGGGGTTCAAGTGGTAGGCCCTTAATTCTGGGCATGAGTCAGCAAGAGGCAAAATTGTAGTCACTGTGTGTGTTCTGCATTGTAGGGGGAAAATAAACTCAATTTGAGAAGAATCAGTCAACTTTTAACATGTTCTGATGTAGTTGCTTATTGTATATGTGCAATGTGTGCTCGATATGGTGTGTGCAGTTGAGATTCTAGAGTAGGTGGTGGGGACAAGAGTTTGAAGACCCTCAGATCTATCAGGCTTCCTTCAATAAAAGTGTTTTCTAGGTCGTGCTTGCCAAGGTGGCATTAAAAAAGGTGTCATTACCTTGGGAAGTGATGAATAGTGTGTTAAAGCACCTGTTTCTGTAGCAAGGGAATTGTATGTCAAAGCTGAACTGTAATTGCCATGTGGTATACCATGTTCTGGGATTTCAGTGGAAGGCTGAACCTAACTTCTCCCGGACCGCAGGATGAAGATTAAGTCTTCAGATAATTGCTGTGTGTATGTTCAGTTAAAAGCTAAGAGCCCTGAATTTACATAACTCTCATTGTCACAAGCGATGGATGTAGCCACAACGTTGGTCTCTCTGACACACAAAGCAACTTGCATGTTGCGTGTACTTTTTTCCTCAATGTACTGTTCCCAGCACCAAAGGAGCAGGGCTCATGGTTAGATGCCGGTATTAATGAGCTCAGCTGAGTTTCCCTTCTCAGTGACATCCACCCAGCGGTGAACTCCTATGGGATTCAAAGCCTGCTTTGGCTGTGATGGCTTGAATATTTCAAGGGAGTCATTTTAAAAAAATCAAATAAAATTGGAGGGGCTGTCTTAGCTGGTGAAGGCAGGAGGGAGGGAGATATCTGCTATCTACTGTATAAATAACTGATGGCTCCCTTGGGCGAGCCTTGGCGTTTGCCAGAGCCATGTATTTGCCACAGTTTTGAAATCAGGTCTGGGACACCTCTGCTGATTGATTTTCTGTTGTTAGCCCTTGTGAAAGCTGACTTTCCTGTGGCTTCTTTTTTGACTGGAGTGCATGAGGAATTAGTCTCATGGAGGCAGGACTCGAGGGTGCCCTTTTCAGCGGGGTTTGTGGAGGGGCTCGGGTGGCCCTGGGGGAGTCCCAGGCACTGACCCATCCTCCCATCCCTTTGTAGGCACTGCAAACCCCCATCAGGAAACTCCTCTCTGCTGGCATCCTTTGGCAGTCTTCAGCCAAGTCTTAAAATCAGTGTGACTTGCTGATAAAAATAGGTTGTATTTTATTTATTTTTTTAAGAATTAATTCAGGCATTTAAGAAAAGTTTAGACCAGCGTGGAGACGGAAGCAATTGAAATCTCATGTTTTTCATAACTTGGTAACTTTCTTAAACATCGTTGTAATGTTAATAATGATAAATAATCTGCTAAAAGCAATTATGGCCTGAATAATAATCCTAACTAATAAACAGAATGTACTGTGTAATTTTGGTCGTTTTCAGCCATCTGGCTCTGGTCTCCCTAATTGACTTAAAGCATAGTGACAATGTCAGCAACAGACAGTGTTCAGCTCGGCTGAAATTCCTGAGCAGGCATTCCTTACAGAAATTGAGATTTTTTTTTAAAAAGGAAAAATAAATCAATACATCAAAATTATTACTATCTCTATTACAACAGCACAGATCATGAATCCATCAGCGTTGTCTTCCACTGAGCATAAAAACTTTATTTATAATGATTTGATTGTGTACGCTTTCATTATTTCCTGGTGAAACTGAAATTGGAAGACTCTGAATGTTTCCAAGTATCTAAATTCAGGCTGGCACTCGCTTCTGAAGCTGCCAGAATTTAAATGCCTTCAGTGTTGGCCGGGCTGAAGGCGTCCCTTAAAACTCCGGCGCTCCTTTCAGCCAGTTGCTATTTGTGGCTCGCTTTTTGGGCTTCCAGGGCTCGTGCTCAGTATTTTAGCCCCTCGGTTTCACTTGCCAGAAGGACACAGCACCTCTGAGTTTTTGAGTTTTTGGTCTTTGATGTGTCCCGCTCCGAGCGAGTGTTTGCTCCCAGGGAGGACGCGTTTTATTGCCTGGATTTGCTTAATGGAGCACATAGCCTGCTCTGCCGTCCCAGCCACTGACGCTTTCTGCTTAGTTTGCTGAATTTGATTATGCCATTTGGACAAGTTTTAATATTTACACACTTAGAAGGAACAATGTGAATGGCTTTAAGAAGCAGCAAGGTATGAAACGTAGCTTCTGCCCTTAATTTTGTGGGGTCTTGGTGCAATAAAGCTGTGGTTCAAGAAGTTCAGGTGCTCCTACAGGGTACATAGCAAGGTGACTTAGACAGTAGCATATGTGAAAAGTATAATCAAAGCTACTCTCAGGTGTTGGCCCCTATCTCTCGATATGAAGTTGACCAGTATATCATCAGGGTTGGAGATGTAGGTTTTGCATAGATTATGAACTGAAGGGTTCATAACTAGAAAAGGCAATTTCTGTGAGATCTGGTGAGGTCAAGATCTGAAGTTCGGGGGGATCTCTGCAGTCTGATCCATGATTGTGGATGTCTGCTGGTTTAGGGCTCTAGATTAAGTGGTGACTCACCCAAAACTTCGCAGCCCTCTGAAAGGGAGTGAAAAGCTGCTTCTGCTTAAGTGAAGCTGTTGGGTCACGGCTAGGGTAGGACCTGTGCCAAAATCTGGGATGAAACTCGATTGATTTTGGGCTGAGGCGCTGAGCTGCGCCCTGGCAGGATTTTAGGTGGGTGAGCTGAGGAGAAGGGAGATGGCCACTAAAATCCTCTTCTGGGTTTGGTTGCTTTTTTAGCAAGCCCTGCAGAACTGTTCCCTGCTTGAGGAGCAGACTTTGGTGTGTTTCTATCAATGTAAGACCAGAGATCTGCTGGGAATACTCTAAAAAAGAAAAAAAAAAATGCTGTATTTGCAGTATGCAGTGCTCAGTCTGTGTCTTGTGGTAGCTGCCAGGGAGATGTAAAGCCCTCGGTTAGGTTGATTGCCTTTATGATGTGCTCAATATGAGTTAACTTGTTTTCTCTACCTTCTACCATTTCATTTTGTGGTAGCAAATAAAGCCTTGATGTAGTAAACGTAATGTATACTACTGCTTGATTTTACGGGCCAGTGAATAAATGAACTTCCTCTGATATTCCATATCTTCTCCTAATAAACAGCAACGCCGCAGTGGGATTGCATGCGAGTGACTGGGAATCACTTATCGCTAGCTCGTCTCCCTGAAGTTGCTCGCCTCATGCACTTGCATGTTTAGCAGTTTACCAGCAAAATAATTTTGGCCATCAGATGTGGGATTAGTGATTTACAGCTAAATCAGGGCGCTCACCCACGTGATTGTTGCATCGAGGTCTGCAGCTCTGCAGTGCTGTGAAGTCGGAGGCATTTGAGAAGGAATTAGTGCAGCTGATTGAATCTATTGAAAGGAAAAACAATGGGAAGATGTTAGGAAATTTCCGTGCTAATTGGTAACAAATGATGCTTACAGGTGAGCTGTGGGTGCCCCACCTCGGTGCTGGTGAGCTGCTAAACCAAAAACCCTGGCACCTGCCTGCTCAGCTCCTCGCTGGAGCAGGGCACAGCCACGTTTGTTACCGACACGTGGGTTATGGCAGGAACCCTGTGGGGTTATGCTAAAAATATTCAGGTGGCCATCTGAGAGCCTGAAGACCTTTTTTCCGAGGCACGATGAGGAAGGTGATGAAGATTCCTCATCTGCTGGTTGTCCTCGCAGCACAACCTGCCCGCTGAACTGCTGAGTGACAGGCAATCTGGCCTATCCATATGACCATATTGTTTTCCTCCCCTAATTAGCCTGGTCCTTACTGTGCTGATGAGGAAACAGATGCACGGCGCAGCAAATTACCTTCATCTCGCCTCTGAACAAAAAAGACACAGCACTTAATTGACTCATTTGATCTCTGGCGATTCAAAGCAAGGAAAGTGGAAATATTTGAAGGTGGCACTTGGTTTCTGAAAAGTGCATATACATGCACTGGGGTGGATATGGATTTAAAGCGTTGAATGCGAGGGAGGCGGTGCTGCCTGTGGTTGTAGCTATTTGGTGCCTGTGAAGAGGGCTTCCGACCGCAAGAAAAAAGGTGGAAACATACTGAATTATGTCCTTTGGCATCAGCAAAATATTCGCATACCTACTTGCATCAGTATTTTGTTACAGTTCCTTGGTAAACATCCCTTTTCCTTGCTGCGTGGCATGCTGCACCCACCCCATGCTCCAGCCTCTGCTCCTGCATGGGCACTAAGTATGCCACAGGGCTTCTCCTACTGTTCCTATTTTCCTTATTTTTCTGCCTTTTTTTTTCCTCTTTTGTTTCTAAAGCAATATAAGGGTACATGTCTGCCTTTTGGAAGGTGCTGATGGAGGACTGGTCACATAGCTGCGTGTGGCTGGTGCTTGATGCGTGCCCTGGTGTTGGTGCTCTGTCCAGCCTTCTCCGTGTAGTTCTTGTGGTCCCTGGGAAGCTCTGGGCAGAGGTACACGTTGCACCTGCCCAAATTTCCATGTGGACCAAAAGGATGCATCTAGCACCATGCAGCCAAGCCTTAAAGGCTGAGGAGAACTTGGTTTTTTATTTTATTGTACAGCCTGCGTGTGTTTATGCTGGTAGCTGTTGCAGGGGTCCCCAGGTGAAAGCCCCAGGTTGTGGCAAGTGGTCACTCCTTGAGTTGTCATGTCACGGAGCCAGAAAACAGAAGTCTGTTATTGAAGCTGTGGTGGTGGCCATCTCCTCCATCTGGACATCTTATCTTAGCAGATCCTAGAGCCATCCTTAAGCTGTAGGTTATCCCTCTGCTTAAACCTGTCACCCAGACATCTTCCATTTCCTTGCAACATCTTGGGGGTGGTTTAAGGTTAGTGCATGTGCACGCACAGCGGGTGCTCAGAGATTTTGACAGAAATAACAAGCTGTTGCATGCTATCAGGACATTATTGCAGACCTTTTTGTATTTGCTCCCGTTTCATTTTCTTATTTTCCTTCAGTTTATAAAGCACAGGCATGGAAGAAAGCTTTTGGGCTGAAGTGGGCCAGTTCAATCGGGAGAGTTCTCAAGTGCGCAGCAGATCGAATGCACGCGCCTCGCTAATTCGCTGATCAAAGTGCATCGTGCTGGAAAGAGCGCTGAGGGTTGGCATAATTAGAAGGACTATTTTGGCTTCAATGTGAATTATATTTGCTAGATTTGGCCATGATAAGAATCCTAACATGTCTGTTAACTTGGTGGTTTTTAATTGTGAGTAATGACTGCTTTTTTCCTAATAAAAAATTGGATATGCTTATTCCATTTTACTTGAGCATAATCTTTCCAGGGGGAAAGACGTGGTCTCAGGTAGTAGGGTAGGGCTGTGTGTAAGCATTGCACACGGAGGTGGGTTTCTCAGTCCGTGTTTTCCTCTGATTATCTGATGTGCAGTTTCTTGTACCTGAAAAGCAGGTAATTGCCTAAATAGAGCCCGCACGTGCCAGTGGCTGTTAGCAAAGAAAGCAGAAGCAAACACTAAGCTGCAGAATACAAAAGCTCTGTGCTTTACTAGAGCAAAGACAACGATACTTATAAAGCAAGAATAATGAAAAGATTACTTTAATTACTGATACATTAAGTGGCTCCCTTTCACCTAGCGTCGTATTGCTCATCTATTTAATCATCTGTTGCTTTTAACATTGCATGTGTTTTAACAGAAATTAATAAAGGAAAAATGTGTTTGCCATTGAGTCAGCCCGTTACGTTCATTATGGGCTGTTGTTTGGATTTTAAATAATTTGCTAGAGCAATACCCTGAAGTTTATATCATTGTTATGTATTCTGAATCAGATCATCTGAGATAGGGTGGGTACGTTATGCCTGCGCACACTCCACGCCTTCTTGCAGGAAAATCAAGATCACAGGCAATGAAAATAAGGCTCACCTCTGTTCACACTGGTTATTTTGGATGAATTTGTGTGGTGGCTGTGCTGTGTTCAATGTCCCTGCTCTGCGGTGATGTGTGTGGCTGTGTGGTGTGCCTGGTCTTGGTGCTACCCTGCAGCCACGAGCACTTACAGGGTGGTTCTGGCTTTATGGGTAAGAATCAATAAAGCACGAGTCAATAATAATGCACAAGAGTCCTTAAGAGCTAAAAAGAGCTTCCTAGGAGCTTCACACATTTTTTGATGGGAAGTACCCAGAGCTGTGCTGCTCTCGTCTGATGTGAGACTCCAGTGATCTGCTGTCGATCAGAGCCGGGCATTGGGCATTGCCTGGGGACCAGTGCCCGTGGCAGTCGGGGCTCTCATGCCCAACCGGTAATTTGGTGTGGCTCTGAATGCTGCTGTAGGTCTGGGTTTGGTGGTGCTGGTGAAATGCCAAGGAGAACCTGTGGCTACAAGCACCCAGTGCTACCAGGAAGGAGAAGGCAGTGGGGCTGGGCTGAGCTGCTCCAGCATCCATCCCCTAAGCCTGGGAGAACTCAAGACTTACTTCAGTCTTTTATTTTTCAAGGTTATTCTTGGGATGATTTTTTTGTTTTCATTCTTCTGCTGTCTTGGCTGCCATTGCCAGAGCTACCAGCTCAGTCTGTGTCACTGCTCCTAGTCAAGGTGTCTCTTGGCAAGGTGCTCCTGTTCCTCAGCGCAGGGGGAAGGAGTGCCCCAAGCATCCCAAGTGACTTCCTTATCAGAAAGCACCCAGATGCACGTGTTTCCCTCTGTTGGGATGGATAAACCAAGGAAGGAGGTTAAGAAATTGCCGAATAACATAGCAAAATCTTGAAGAAGAAAAAAAACATGTTGCAAGCAAGAAAAATGCTATTAGTCTGAAAAATTAGTCATTAAATGTTCAGAATGCCACTAAGGATTGTGGAGCAGTGACCGTCCTGAGGATGCTGTGCTCAATGCATCCTCAGTGCATCGCACCAGGAGGTTAAATCGAGGGGTTTTCCAGCGCTCTTCTGCCTGGTGTGTTGAGTGCTGATGGGCAGGTATTTCTGTGCATGCCACACCACAGTGCTAGTCCTCGCAGAGTGGGAAATCACTTCTTCCACAGACAAGGTCTGAATGCTGAGTGCCTTCCTCTTTCCCCTGCCTTCTTTCTTTCAATATTTAGTCAAGGTGGTTGAGCCGAAATCTAAGATTTTCCCCATGTCTTCGCATACATCATTGTGCAACAGTGATTCCGTAAACCAGAACAGGCCTCAATTAATCACCTTTTGAACTCGGCGGTGCAGCTAATTGAATGAAACTTGCTGGGAAAGATGCTAAATAATTAGTTTGTGTCTGTTAGGTTGTCAGTGCGTGGCTATTGTAGCTAGGCTTCTCTTCTTTTTAATCGCTTTTTTTCCTTCAGTGGCTACGTTTTACGTATTTTTAAAGTATAATTAGCAAGGAGAGCCAGGAAATGTTTTCCTTCTTTGTGCTGAAAATGGCTAGTTGTCACTTGTCAAGATTTCGGGATTTTAGAAGCGGGGAGCTAAGTGCTGCACGGGCTAAGGAAGGGCTCGTGTTTTGTGGAGGGCTTCCCAAACGTGCTTCCAAAGTGATCTACACGCTGGTGGCTTCTCAAGGATTTAGATGAAATGTGGAGCCTTCATGTCACTTTTACCCACTGGCCTGAATCCTATTCTTTCATAACTCAGTTTCTCTCCTATTTTTTTTTTTTTTTTCCATAGGAAAGCAAATCTAGTCTAGGCGACTATCCCAACGCTGCGCCTGTGTGTGGTAGATCATCTTCTGATGGCTTGTGCTATGTGTGGGCTCTGCTCAAGAAGCACGGAGGTGGTGTGCACCTGCAGGCTGACAGTGGCAGGAAAATAGTGTTTTCCTTCATTTAAAAGTGGGAGCTGTGTAATTTCTGTGTTTGCCAGCGCTGCCGAAGGGTCTGGCCCCTCGCAGTGCATGCTGCAGTGTTTGCTTGTTTGCCTCCCAGCGTTTTGGTCCCCTTCACCTTCCCTCAATAGCACTTTTCTTTGCAGCATGAAAGCTTTGCATAGTAAGGACCTCACAACACAAGAATGAGTTACTTCCTTTTCTTTCTTTTTTTCCTTTTTCCCCGTTCTGCTCTTTGCATCTATGCAGTTTTGGCTGTCCGTTGCCAAGCCAGAAGCTCCTTTGTTGTATCAATAGGGCTGGCTGAGCTGAGGGGCTCTCTCCCGCTTTTACCCATGACGGCTCACTAGGAATATGTGTGTGTCTGTGTGTGCCTTTTTTCCTTTCTTCTTCCCATTAGCCTCTCAGAGTAATTAGCGTGGCTTTATGCCTCGTGTCGGTAACGAGAGTAGCAGTGAAATCTGTCCGCAGTCAAGCGCAGCAGAGGCTTTTATTGAGGTTATCAAGAAAAAGTCAAAATGGAAAAAAAAAAAAAAGTAGTGAATTACAAGCGGTATAACAACTTGCTGCCCCTTTCATTTGTGTGGGACATGGAGCTGCAAACAGGTGGAGGATCCCAGCCTCGGAAGCATCTCTTGTCCTCAAGGATTCAGGGCTGCAGCTCGTGGTCCTTCAGACCTCCCCCCCCACTCCCAAATTAATGATTCACATCCTGAGTGTTTATTTGCATTAATTTTGATTGAAAACATTGCACGGCGAACTGTTTTCAGGTACTTTATGGAGAGCTCTATGCTCTTTTGAAAAAATAAAGAGATTGTGGTGAGAGTGGTGGTCTGGAAGATTTTGGCTCGCTCCATTTCTTCCACATCTGAGAGCTCGCTCCTGTGCAAATGCCAACTTCCCCAAGTTGATGCTGCCCCTGGATTTGAAAACGGGTGCGCTGTTTAGTTGACTTTATGCTTAGATAATTTTCTTGTAAAATACTTAATTTTCATTAACTGATTAGACTCCTTTTTTAAAAGCCTAGAGTTTCATGTAATAACGTTAGTTGAACAAAGTGTAAGTCAGCAGTTTTCAGCCTAGATAGCACTTTTTAATGGTAGATGAGATAGTTTTTGGTAGAGAGAATTGGGTGCTTTCCTCCAGTTTGCTTTCTGTTGTCATATGCTGCTAGAGGAGTGTAGGACCTCTTGCTGCTGGCTTACCATGGGTTCACAGGAGGAGAGGCAGTGGGTTAGGTATTGAGGGTAACGAGCATTCAGATTGCGTGTTTTCATGGTCTTGAATAAGCTGATGTCCATAAATCTGTATTTATATCTTGTTCGCTCACTTTAATGGTCTGTTACCATATTTCAGTTATTTCTGGAGCTGGTCGAACTTCTTTGCATGAGTAACTTCCCCACTAAGGATATCTTCTTTTTCAGAAGACAATAACTTAAACCTAACCTCTTCTTGGGTTTGTTTGTTTTTCATTTTTCCCCAACAGAAGAGTTTTCAGACCTAGTTTAACAGCTGGAAGGAAACTATTTTTTTTTTTTTCCCTTTTCAGTCAACTTTGAATCTTTCTTCTTAAACAAAAGTGAAATAAAACACTTTACATTCTGAAATGGGCATCCAAATGTTTCATAAAATTGGAAAGTAAGTGGTGTTTGAACATAAATTTAGGCTTAGGTTGTGGAGGCACCTTTTTCTTTTAAAAGGGGGAAAATGATTATTTTTCTAAAAAAAAAAAAATTCCTTGTGGATTACATCTACATCTCTATGCTTCGCACATTCTTTGAAGCTTAAATTTAAATGCTTCTCAACTTTGAACAAATAACTACAACTCTAACCTAGAATGACTTGTTTAGATGTGTGTATTCAGTAAGTTTACTGAAATGCCGTGAGAGTAAAACCCAGGTTTTGTCAATGAGATGAACTTGCAGTATTTGACTGCTTACCTTCTAATTTAAAGGTAATTTAATTAAAAATCTGCTTGTTTGTTCATTATCCAGGGGCATGTATCCATGCAGCCTGCATGTATATGATTTTCAGTGCTCCTGTTTTAAACGATAACTTCTATGAAAGGACAGAAGTTGTTACAGAGCTTGCTCTGTGCATAGTTAGGAAAAAAAAAAAAAGTAAATAAAGTCTAACAACCCTCATCAGTCTGTAGGAGTTGGGATGAAAAGAGCTAACGATTGCTATCTAAGTGATAAATGGAGGAGCGGCTGGAAGGGCTTTGGCAACAGGAGAAGACAGATGATGGCAAAATGGCTGCTGTCTGCCTGTGTTTTGTTCTTTGAAGAATACTATGATTAAAGCATATTTAGCAGCCTAGCTCTTAACTTGGGTCTAAATGATGTTTTGAATGAAATGGCGCAGCAGTAATAAATTGGAGCAATTAGTGACTAAATATCACTTCATGGTATAGAAGCAGCGTGCCAAAACTTCACATGGAGAGGGAAGACCTGTCTTCGCAGTGTGAGATGAGCAGATACACATGGGAAACCCACGCTGGGGTGTCTTCAGCTGATCACTCTATGGCCCTCCCCTCTCCAGTGGGTGGACTTGGATGCTGTTGTCCATGGGATTGGGATCCATGAGGTTGGGAATAGCCTGCACGGAGCACACTTGTGCTAGAAGGTGGCTGACAGCACTGGAATGGGACTTCAGAGATTTACCTTAGAGGAGAAAACAAGATCATATCTAACTGCACACACTAGATTTGCTGTGTTTGCTGGTTGTGCTGGTGGCAATCCTTCTGGGGTTGAACATAGTCCTTTTCAACTCCAAACCTGTCTTCCATCCCAGTTAATTCAAGGACCAGGATCTCCAGAGGCACCTTGTGAAGCGTCCATGGTACGCAAGATGGTACTTGAAGCTCAGTGTAAGCCCTTTGTATGAGGAAGGATGTGTTTAAGTGTGTGTGAAGGCTTTAGGGCACTGGGCTGCGAGCAGAGGAGGGACGTGCTTTTTCCTCCATGCTTCTCCCGGAAAGGTCACCAAGGCAGCAGGATCTTGCCGGATCTTGCCCTTGCAGGAACTACAGCTTTTCCCTTTTTCAGATCTACCTGGAGCAATGTTTCTGGAACAAAGAGGTCGAATGAGGCATTGTGGCACACTGTGACATTTGGGTTGCACGCTCCCTTGTCCTGTCAGTAACAGTGTGTGGCATGTGGCTGCACTGGTCCTGGAGGGGAGTTGTGTGCTGTCTCACCAGCTTTGTCAAGGACTTGGGAATCACCTCTTACAGGGTGCAATATCCACGGTGGCTGTTGTCCTCAGTCTGACAGAACTGTGCCCGAGCTTTTCTTCTCCCTTGCTCCCAGAGCCTATAAAACTGACCTCCTGGTAAGGAGACACAGTTCTTGAGCTGGTGCCAGAAGAAAGGTTGTCAGGAGAAGCCAGGAGCAATGGGAATCTAGGAAAATAAGTCTTAATGAAGAGTTACCCTTTGTTTTTCAAGAAGAAGCTTATTTATGTAGCCTGTAAAGTTTAACTAAGAAATAGAACGCTAAATTGAAAATGCAAATGCCAGCTGAATAGCTGTAGCTTCAGCTGACAGTGGGCTTGTCCTTTAAACTGACTTGATTAAGATGCACTATTCTTTTCCTAAACAAGCAGTTATATGCTGAAAATAGTACAGTGGGGCTGAGTTTTGTATGTGAGTTATTAAATTTCATGTTCATACACAAGTGACGTATAGGTTATAAGATATCGAGGAAGGTGCTGCTAGCAGTAGCTGCAAGCATGGTCAAAACTGATGGGTTTTGAACCCATACTGTTGGAAACGTGGTGTTCAAATGTATTTTCATATATTAATTTTGACCTCCCGGAGGTCAAATGCTGGGTCAGAGCTCATGTTATGGCCACGACCTTCCTGGTCCCGTAGGTCACTGGGGAGTTGGCAAGTTGCTGTCCTACCCCGCTCTTCTCTCCAGGGCTCTGCAGCCTTTTCAGGATGGGGGCCATCAGTGTGGGCAATTATCTCCCTGAGGGGGGGGTCTGGTGAGACTCTGAACTGAGAGGCATCTGATTAGCCACGCTTCACCTGCCAAGCATTACTTATAAAAAGATGCACCTTGCTGCTAAGGCTGAGTGATTAATTTGCAAGCCAGCGAGTCGTTAGGTTGTGCTAACAATTACCAGATTTGATAGATTAAAGCCCGCACTAGGGTATCTGTTGCCTTGGGAGTTTATTTACAGTTCCTGATCTGTGGCAGGCAAAGAACTCATGGTGTGACAATTACTATATAATGTCTCGATGATCCCGTCACGTTTAAAAATAACGTCCAACCAGAAAATTGTGCCCATCTGTTAGTTACGCGGGGACCCAGCCCCGCCAACCCTTCCTGTTGAGAAGCTTAGCTTCTTCCTACGAGAAGTCATCGGCCAGATGCGAGTCTCTGCAGAAAATCTCCCTTCTGTGAGAAGAAAATTGGGAAGCCAGAAAGCCCGTGTTTTGCTCTGAAAGGAAAATGTGGCCTTTTGGATGATAACAAATACATATGAACAAATTAAATTTATATATTTACCTGTATGTATAAAGAAGAGAGAGCTTTCTTTTATACTGTGCACAAGAAACTTTCATTTCTTTTGTTGGAGCTGCTCCAGTTTAGCACCAAAGATGCTTGATACAGATAAAGAGCAATTTATGTAGTCCAGCGGTTTGAGTTTCATGATCTTCCTTCAGAACAGGCTGAAATGGTTGGGGGGGGGGGTGGGGGGTGGTGGCAAGAGGCAAGGAGACAAAAGCCACCACTTCGGTGCTCATTTGGATCAGAAAGGCTGTCCTATAAAGTGCTGCCAATGGAATTCCCGTTGCTTTCCCTTTGCAAACAAACAACCCCTCTGCCAAGAGCTGTTGCCCTTTCTGGGCCCGACATGAGCATGGTACCTGGTGTTAACAGCCCTTCCTCCGTAGCAGCAGGCACGCAGATGTGCCCCGTGCCTCCCATCCCTTCAGGAGGCTTTTGACCTGCGTCCTTGCTTATGTAAAGTTCCCGTACCTTTTTCCCCCTCTTTTCCAAACAGCTTTATTCATTCTGACTGGCGATCAGGCCCTGTGTTAATAACTCATGAGCCTGGTGCTTTTGTTTTTGCCTCTTCCATCCCAGCAGAGAGGAGAACTTTGCCTGCCAGAAACCTCCACCAGCGCCCCAAAGGTCATGCAGCCCCTGTGATTTACGGACCCAGGCCCGTCCCTCCTGCTCCTCATTCCCCGCATACCCTTGTGCCCATGTCATCGCCGGGCGCTCTCCCTCGCTCCCCCTGCATTGTTGTTGTTTTGTTTTTTTTTTTAAGTCGAAATGAATGACGGTAGCTGCCCCCAGAAACCAGGCCGGGGGAACAATGTCCCCCTTGTCCCACACTCCCTCTTGGGCTGCTGCGGGGCTGGGAGGAGCTGCTCCGTCAAGTTGGTTTTGGGGTCGTTTGGTGGCTTACTTATTTATTTTTATTTATTTTTGGTAGTCCTGCAGACCGGGCTTAACGAGATGATTCATAGCCGTTTAGTCTCCAGCGCCGTCGTATTGATTCTGCAATCATCGCTAACACATCTCTATTACTATCTTTTTGCTTTGGCTTTCGGTACATTTTCTGCCTTCCTCCTGGTAAAGCCAGTAGCAGATGACAAGAATGCTTTGAAATTACATTACAAGGACCGCAGCTGGTATAAATAGATTTTACTTTGATGGAGCTGCTCTGATTTACATTACCTGGAGATCAAACCTTAACTGTTTGTTTAACTCCTGTACTTCTGTTTAAAAATAGCACTTGGTGATAAATTCCTCTTCATTACAAGGGAAGAAAGGAAATGAAAAGGACAGCATCCTTCCACCTTTGACATTTTGTAGACAGAAAGTGTTTTTTTTTCCCCTAGTTCTAAGCTGCATCATTTCTCACTTCTTTAACAGGCGTTAAAATGCTTGTCTTCAGCTTGCGCTCTTGTACAGGGAAGGGAATCAAAGGAGCTCTTCTCCACCCGGGGACCTGTGCTCAGCCTTGCAGGTAGTTTTCCCAGAGGGCACTTTTTGTGCTCTTCCTCACCCGTTTTTGCTACCTATACCCAATATATGCCTTTGGCAGGGCTGGCAGGACCCCATCAGTGTGTGAGACGACGTGTGAGGCAGCTTCTCAGGAGGAATATGAAAATCTGCTCTGTAGCTCATCATAGAGGTAACGTGATAGATGGGGTGGGTTGCAGTAGGGCAGTTGTAAATGAAGCAGCAACGTGTCCGTCAAATGCAAGTGACGGAAGAGCAGGGAATCAGTGAACAAAACAAACACAGGTGGAAAGTGGAAGAACTTGTGGAGAAACAGAAAGGAAAATCGCTAGGAAAAAAAGACGTGGAAAATCAAGTGGGATTTTCTTATACTGCCAAGATGTGGAGTGAAGGTAAAGGAGGATAGGATTGCTGTTATTACTAAACTTCAGCAATACCTAACATAACACCCTGAGCACAGGCACTCCTATCTCCTTTTTGCACCAGAAGCCTCCAGTGCTGTCACAGACTTGCACTGGTATGGGGTGGGCATCCAGAGCAGTTCGGGAGGGGAAAAGGTGAAGATAAAACTGCTATTCACACACAGGAGATGCCTGCAAAGAAAAGTGTCATATAGATTTTGGTATCAAAAAAATGTAAGGTGGTAAAGCTAGACACAGAAGTGAAAGAGAGCTATCACCTCAGTGGCCATATGTTACAGGGGGAAAATCAAAACAGGAGGATCAGCAAAGTGCAATACAAACTGTGAACCTTCTGCACTGGGCTTAGCAGAACTTAAAATAAGTGGGACGATAATAGACAGTGCAGCAAATAGATCAGAAAAGAAAAATACTCCAATGCCGCTGAAGAGGTCAGCCAGTGTCTGCTTTAAGAGCTGTGACAAACAAACTTCTGTTTTCTGAAGCCGTGGTTTTGGGTCCCTGCTCTGTGCCAGGGTGCAGCACACACCATTTACAGGCTGCAAAACCGAGAGAGCTGAGGGCTGGGAGTAAATTCCTGGCAGCTTTAAACTCAGTAGAAAACATCTCTTGGGCTAGATATTGCTGTGTTTTCTGTGAAAGGGAAGGGTTTAAATTAGAGGAGCCCGTGGCTCGGTGCCTGGGGTTTTACTGGTGCAAGCAGGAGTGACTCAGTTTCCCCATCTGTAAATAATACAGGCTTCTTGTGCAACAGGCTTTTGGATCCTTTCCCTAACGAGCTCGGTGGTGTTGCTGCAGTGAGGCAGAAGGAAATACCTGACTGTACCCAGAAAAAAACAAAACAAAACAAAAAAATTTGGGAGTGGAGCTGAAGCCCTCTCAAAAACCTAACCCAAATGCCTGTGCTCCTAGTGTGGTTGCAGAAGGAAAGCCGTGCCTTTCCCGAGACAGATCATATTCCTGTTAATTCCCTGCAAGGTGCCTGACAGTGTTTGCAGCATTGATGGGATGTCTGTTGGAGCAGGAAACGGGGGGGTCTTCATTGTAGGTCCCCTTTCCTCACGGTTTTGCTCAGGTCCTCAGTCGTTGCATTGATGTTTAGCATTTGTCATGAGTTCGTTTCAACTCTGCCGCATCTTTGTGCTTCCTCCTTGCTCTGCTGGTTTGAAAAGCACTTGCAGAATCACAGGGATTTCTTTGGCTTTGTACAGATCTGTGAATTATGTGTTCTGCGAGATTTTCATGCATCATGGACTATTATTATTATTACATTTTTGGCTGTAAGTCAGGAAAATGTTCCTGGGGATGATGAGAGTTCACTTTTTCACCAATTTGCTTGTCTCCTAAATGCACCGAGAAGCATTTCTGTCGAGCAGCTGATCCCATCCTCTTACTGGGTTCCAGCTTTTTTTTAAAAAAGCGATTATCCAAAATTCACACTTACCTTGTCACCCAGAGACAAGGCGTCTCGTGTGTGTGGTGCAAATGCCTGCCCAAATAGCTCCCAAGTTGGGGTCTGCCTGGCACAGGGCAGTGCTGGCAGCTCGGGGAAGCCTTTTTCCTGAAGGCAGCTTTGGTTCGACTCGCTGCAGTTTTGGCTCAGCTCTTCCAGTGTACCGGAGGTCAGCTTATGCCCCGAAGTGCAGGCGTTTGTATTTCTTCCAAAGCTTTTAATCATCATGGTGGTAACCCTGCTTGGTCTCCTTTTAATTTGTGGATTATTCTCATGTAGGTAGAAAAGGCAAAATGTTGAATAAATGTTTCATGATTAATGGTTTTGTCAAGAATTATTGCTGCTGATGATGCAGGCGTACTGGCAGTATTTTTATTTTTTTCTTGGCTGATATAAAAGCAAGGAAAAGCCAGAAATATTTTTTTATTTAATATTTCAGAATCTGTCTTTTTACTGCTATTATTTTGGGGCATATAGAAGGCTGTAAATTGTGAGTAATTTAATTTTAATTAGTTCTACTAAAATCTTTATTACTCTTTTTCCTCTTCTCTTTCCACACAAGTGATGGCAAAAAGCAAAGGCAAATCTCTGGGAGTGTTTGTGCTCCTGTGTCAGAAGGCGCTGCTGTCAGACTTACCTGCGTGATGTCCACATCCCCAAAATTCTCTGTGATCCCCAAACCTGTGCTGTGCAGTGCTCAGCTCTGTCCAGAGACGCTGCAGCAAGCAGCACTCACGGCAGGCACTGGGGAGAAGGGGTTGATGTTATTCAAGAATTGGTTGTTATGGTTATTTTAGGTAGTTTTTCCTCGAGAGCCTTGTTGCCTGGAGCTCAGCAGTGTCCAGTACCTGCGGGGCTTTGAAGCTGTTACTGCCCCAAATGCAGGGCTCGGCCTTTACAGCTGGCACCAAAAAGCCCAACTGACCATTTGTGTTTAATGAACCCAGTTGTTCGGGCAAAACCCAGCGCTGCAGATGATGGCTTTGGAAAAAAAAAAAAAAAAAAAATGGAAAAAAAATCCCTAATTAGATCCCATCGGGTAATCTCCCAGTGAAGCAACCCCAGTGCTAATTACTGCTATTGGTGACAGGTAGAATTATTGAAGCTTAATGCTGCTTTCAGGCTTAAAAAAAAAACAAACACTATATTTACAAAAAATAAGTTATTTAACACTCAACAGGGTGCATCTCAGATAGCGTGGCAATGCACCTATTAAATTTTTAGTGCCAGATTATGATTCACAGCCAGGGTACAGAAGTTGCCGAGCAGCATAAGCCAAGCAACAATTATTAATTAATCAGGTGCTGAATGTGCCTAAAGAGAGAGCAGTAGGCAAATGATAAGAGCCTCCCTGGGATGTGATGCTCTTTTTTCTTTTTCTTTTTTTTTAGATTGCAGATTAGTTAAAGCATGTATCATAATGCGATGTCCCCGTAGCAGATATTGCATCCATTATTCTTTCCACCCGTATTAATAAACCTATTGATGAATGCCCTCATTCTTTAGACTGTTCCCAAAAAATGATTTGCAATTGTAAAACCATTTAACTCGGCAACCGTGCGTACTGCGAGGAAACTTTGGGAGATAGCGTAAATTATTTTGACAGATCTGAAGATGCTGTTTATATCCATTAGTCGCTACAAATGCCAGGATGTTGTGATTTGACTGCCTCATTCTTCCTTGCCAAGGGAAGATGTGTTGGATCATTTCTGAAGTCAGTGAAGAAGGAGGAAAAATTCCTCTAGGAGGAAAATACCACGGAGTTGGTAGCTGGGTTTAGTTTTCCCCCAGGGTTATCAGTGACGTTGCCCTCTGGGGTGGGACTGGAAGCTCTTGGGAGCATCTTACAGAGCACGTTGTTAGGGGATGGGCTGTGGGCTGAAGCTGGTGGCATGGGACAAAATGGCACCCTCGTGACCAAGAAATGATGCACCTGGTGAAGCTTATTAGTGCACCTTCTGTGGTTGTTTCTGGCGTCACGCTGCTTCTGTTTAGCTCATCATCTCCAGTGTAATTAGTTTGCTTTCTGGGAGCCCTACTGCTTGCGTGCTTAAGAGCGGCTTGACTTCTCGATGTAGGCTTCTCGTTTTTATTTTTTAAGGCACTAAGTCAAGAGTGCGCGTTGACGGGCAGGGCACAACCAGCAGACTGAGGGGAGAAAGTCCTGCTGCCGAGGAACAAAGCGACGTCTTTGCGAGGACGTAGTAAAACGGCGCTGGAGGCAGCAGCGCTGCAACCTTGCTCTGTGCTGTTTTAAGCCATCAGGAAGTAAACAGTGTTGTTTTAGGGTTAATGGTTGGGTTTGGTGGCAATTGGGTCTTCAGTTATCATGTCCTTGTGTCCATGGAGCTCTTTATGGGGCTGCTCTGGGAACTTGGTGCATGAACTAACTGGGCTTAAAAAAACACCAAGCAGCTCAGGGTAGGGAGGGCTAACTCCTTAATTCAGCTTTGCCTTTGAACATCTCCTGTGGAGCTGAAGGTTTTTCTGCCTGTTTTCATTTGTGGCATCGGAACCTGGTGGTTAACAACTGCTTAAGCAAGAGTTCCCTGGCGCTTCTCCCTGCGCACAGTCAGCTTTTGTAGTTGATGTCCACATGCTTCTCTTAGCCCATCTGCTGTGCCTGGTCTTCTGAAGGCACCGTGTATGGCTCGTGAAGGCTCCTGGGTATGGCTCGGGCCTGAGAGCTGGAGATGGGGCATGTCTGTGGTGTTACTCGTGGTCCCTCTGAGCCACGGCCCATGCACAGCGCTTGTTTTGTATCATCCCCGCTCTTCTCTTGGGAAGCTGTGGTCCGTTGGCATACACCACAACCTGGGAAGGTAAGCATGTAGTTTCTGTCAGTCTATTTTTTCCAAATGCTGTCTTGTAATGTATGAAATTAGTCCAGGAACCTCCAAGATGGAGCTGGAGCTGGGTTGGGTTGTGCACTTGATGTATTACAAGCAACTTTTGGAGCCTCGTCATGAAGTAGACAGTGTTCAGAGCAGACAGCCTTTATGGTGGTTCGGTAGGTGGGTTTTCTACGGGGGGGGGGGGGGTTCGGGGAATGGCAATAGGATCAGTGGTCATATCTTTACTCTCCAGCTGTCATTCTTGCTTTTCATTCGCAAATGAAGATGCGAGTAATCTGCTTTTTAGCATATGGCCCATTAGCTACCTCCTCCTATTCAGATGGTAATGTGGTGGACCAGGGGTGATTTATGCTCCGACTTGTATGGAAAATAACAGATTGTTTACGCTGGTAATTAGACTCATTTCCATCTCAATTGGTCCAGCTAGACCAAATAAAAACTTGTGGCAGGACAGTACTTACCCAAACTGGTTAATGGAAAAGCTTTGTGTTTGTTTTGGCTACCACTTTGAATCGTTGGGGAGCCAGACAAAGGGAGAAGGGGGGCTGCAGATGAATCATGTCTTGAGCGAGTGAAGACTTGGGGTGAGCTACCAAGTCCCAGCAGCACAATAGGCGTGAGGAATTTGATGAAGCTGAAAAAAGGCGTGACTTTGAAGGATTAGTCAGAAAAAGCTGTTCTAGATCACTAGCAGATAGAAGTCAGCAGGGGACTCTGGGGATCTATATATTTTTAATGCCGGCGAGCTTCTGGCCTCTTGACTTCCCTGGAGTGGCAGTGATTCATACCAGTTGAGTGTACGACCAACTCCCGTTAATTATCCGTAGGGTAGCTGTACCAAGAGCAGCTGAGATCCTGCTGCTGTTCTCGGTAGTCAACGAGAGCTTGGCATCAAAGCAGAAGCAGTTTTTTTTTTTTTTTTTCCTGAAGAGGATGAATGATAGGAGTTTTATGCAGGCGTGCCGGACCAGATGGGCAGTGAGCTGGTGGCTTGTGAAGCCCCACTTGGTGCCGATATCGTCGTGGAGGTGGTCAGAACGGGGTTGTCAGACCTTGGGGGTTTGGGGATGGGGGCAGCAGCTGTCAGTCAGCAGCCGTGGTGTGGGGAGGTTGAAGCAGCTGTTGTCTTGGTGCCCCCTCCAGGACTGTCTTAAATTATTCTATATGCCCTTGTTATTTAAGGCTTAGAGGGAATAAGACAGGGAAAGGTGAAGATTTATCTTTAGGCAGCTAGGGAATGTTGTGGGAACAGAAGTTTCCTGGCCCTTGGTGTTGGATTTCTGTAGTGATGGGATGCAATTTAAGCATTACTAACAGGTGAGGAGAGGTGAGGCAGGGAACTGGTGAGTTGGTAGCAGACCAAGAAAGCAATCCCAAAGGTGGCATTAACGAAGATTAGAGCAGAGGAGTAGCACGCATCTTGGGCTTCCGCTGAGCAAACCACCCCTTGGAGCTCTGCGGTGCTTGATGTGCCAGGCATGGTGTGCTTACGGGTGCTGGGCAGCGAGCTGCTAACCTGTGCAGTCAGTGAGTGGTAATGGTGCAGGGCAGCTTGTGATCAGAATCAGAGAACCCAGTTCCAAATGACCTAAGGAAGCAAACAGTGGCAAAACAAGCCCCCCAGACCACAAACCGAAGTTACAGTTCAAATTGTTCAGCCAGAGGGCATGACATCTCTCACTTGACAGAAAATAAAGATGTTAAGGTAGAAAAGGGAAGTTGTTGCTGTGACTTTCTAGCACAATTAATTCCCCAAGATCCCAGGGCCATCTTTACCGTGGTTATTATTTGTTACATACTTTTTGTACAAAACATGGAAATTAAATACATATGTATATTCCAAATGTGATGGGAACATTATATTTTGAAATGGAAATGATCTAGAGGAGAAATAACACAGAACAAATAGGTATTATAGGACAACTATTATAATTACTGTAACACGCTGTGCGGAGCTCTTTCCTTTTTCTCCCCCATTTGGCTTCACAGCCACTTATGTGAACAGGAGACAATGACTCAGTGTGACTATTACTGTGAATGGAATAAACATACTTTGTTATTAAAACACCCAATGGAGTACAGTTGAAATGTCAATAAACATTTGTCCTGTGGTATAATGATACGGGGGTGTACTTCTGAAGAAATATACAACAGAAATGCTATTTGCCGTGGCAAATACAGGAGCCTGGCCATGCTTCTCTAGCTGAACAAGGAGTCCGAAGGCTTTACGTATAGCCCGAAAACCAACATGAAGGAATTTGATCTTTTCAACCCATGCACTTTCTTACCAAGTTATGTTCATTTCATAAGCAGAGCATTTGCTTTTAACCACAGTTCTTGTTATAGGTGTCTAACTACGTTGTCCCTTCTTCATGTTAGTACAGCAGGACTTAAAGGCAACGGAGTCGCACACATGTTACTTTAAGGCCTGATCTGTTTTGCACATCGAACTGAGGGTGCCAAGCTGCCTGTTGTTGTTGAACTATTTTATTTTTTTAAAGAAAACAACCAGCCACCCAAATGTGATCTGAAAGGTGTCAGACTCAGAGGCGGGGTAAAACAGAGCTTGGTAGCGTGGGCTGTGGCGAAGGTTGAGGTTTGGTGGTTTGGGCACCTGGGTTGCAGTAGCATGGTGATGTGGGGCTGGGTGAAGCAGCCTGGCTTCTACGTGTCTCATTTCATCGTCTCTTAAACAGGTGAATTTGAAGGATCTTGTTGGGGAAGTACCAGAACTTGGCAAGGGCTTTTAGACCTTAATATAAAAGTTTTCATAAACTACATCTAATGAGGGAAGCACCCGACCCACAAATGCTGCTGCTGCCTTGCACCATAAATCTGAGGTCTAGAACAGAGAGAAAGTGAACACATTCCTTAAAATGATTTGCTGAATAAATAAAATACTTTATAATCAGGAACCAGGACAGTTGCTTAAATTTTCTTCTAAGAAATATTTTTTTTTTCCTCCAGTTAGCATACTGCTTTTAGTAGGAAAAAGAAGGCGGATGAGTATTCAGCTTCAGCAGCACTGGGATAGGGCTCTCTGTGGTAGGCAGTGTGGTGGGGAGAGATTAGACGGGTGCGTTGAAGAACAAGAGGCAAATTATGCTGTTTAATGAAAATGAAGACAAGTAGTGTAAAAGACCAAAATGCAGGAACAGCTACAGGCTGCTGTACAAAGCCGCTCTGGTTTTTACTTCACCTTCCTCGCCATCTCAGCTGCACTACACAAAAGCTTTCTCCTGGTTAAGGTAAACTCACCTCCCCTTTCTAGGGAGAACACTCACCTGCAGCTCCTTTACATTATTTATAATCAACTACTTTTAAAAGATGTGCACTTCCAAACAGTCTGGTACCCTGAGTGCATCTCTTCTTGACGCACACAGGTGATATGCTGGAGAAACGTGCAGTGAGAGAGGGGGAAACATCTGCACCCCAGTGGAAAAACCTAGTCCACGTATATAAAACCGATGTATTCCCTCACCCTTCTCTCAGCTCTGGGTCAGGAGCAGCCTGGCAGTGACTAATCGCTTGCACCATGTGCATCTTCCCCCCTAAAATCTGCTGTAACCAGATGCATCGCTCTGCAGAAACACCTTGATTTCAGCATCAGTGAGCAGGGACTGCCAGAAAGGAGTTTATGGGCTGACCTGTGCATTTCTCTGCATGTTTAATGGGGTTTCATAAGAACAGCTTAAAAAGCATATTTAATATAAACCATGCATCTTTACTTTGCTAACTCTTTGGATGTTAGCAGCAAGGGTACTGTGTTTAAACCCAAGACGGGACTTAAGACAATACCTGGATCAGGTTTAATTATCCTTAAATTATTACGATGTCAGATGCTCCTTTGCATTGCATACCATGATTTTTGTAGCCGCTGGTTGGACACCCGTGCTACAGGCCTGGCATGTACTACAGGAGCAGTAGTTTGTAAGGCCATACAGGAAAGAGAAGGAGGTGCAGCTCAAGTTACTCTAGGTCTTGATAACCTTTAAGCCACAAGTGCAGAGCTCCCCATGTGTTCAGCAGCTCTCTGTGTCTCAGAGTACGTCCCTTGGATGTTATCTTGTGAGAATTACAAGGTTTTTTAATTTTCCTGTTAGCACAAACAATGCTGCATTTTTCTCTGGCAGCCTTGCTTTCCCTGCAGGAAAAATAATCTGCAATAAAATCTTATCGGGACTTTTCCAAGCAGTGTCTGGGCCAGAGGAACCTGAAACCAATCCAGCTTTTTATTCCTGGTTCAGAATCAGTGAAGCGCAGGATGCCAATATGCCCATTTTTATCTTGGGCATTAAAGAAACTCAGAAATGCTGCTAGAAAGCAGATCCTCTAGCCATCATTTAGGAGCTGCATTTATTTCTGCTGTGACTGAGCATCACAACTTGAGCTGGCTGGGAGGGGGGTTCTCCACCACCAGTACACCATTTAACAACCGCATTTTTCAGCGTCAGCCCAGCCTGGAGGTGTGGAGCTAAGGCATGGAGGGCACTGTGTGGTTGTGCAAAGGCGTTGCACCAATGTAGCAATGGGGTTAGTGCAATAGTTTTAAGCCCATTTTGGTTACGTTCTGCTGATGCTTTTGTAGAATTATACTGATTCATGTTTGTCAGTGTAGCAGCTGATATTTAGATCGCTGACCCCACGTGAGAGCCAGTAAGTTGGTAAAACAAACCTCCATCAGGAGAGGTTCCTTTGAAAAGACTGAAGTTCTGTTGAAACCCCTCCCCAACTCATTTTCCTGTTTTTTTTTTTTTTTTTTTTTTTTTTTTTTTTTTTTTCCTCCCCTTCCATGTCAGACCTGTCCGGGCCTTTGGTTTAGGGCTCATTATACTCCCTTTGTAGGAACTAAGCATTTGCAACTACAATAGGGCTGTTTTTTCCCTTTATTTTTTTTAAAAAAGGGAAAAAACTACTTTTACAGGATGAAAGGCTTGACAGAAATTTTCTTCTCAATCAAGTAACTATATTTTATGGTAAATTAATACCTGCTGTACGTTCCCTGGAGGTATTTATATAATCTCTACCAACAAAGGATTTGGGCAATTTCTCCCACTTTAAGCTCCATGTGTGTAGGTATTTTTACTCAGGGATTAAAATAGATACGTGCAACTTGCTGCGAGGCTGAGGCTGAAGAAGAGCCTTATCCTGGCAGAGAGTCCGTCAGGAGCAAAACCTCAGCAGATGGCACTGCTCAGAAACATGACTGCTTTCAGGGGCTGCTCCCAGCTTCTGGAGCCTCCTTTATGCCATAATACAGTGTGCTTTTTTACTGTCCTTTAAAAATATATATAATTATTAACTCCTGAACATCTTTTTGGCTGGTTTCTCTGGTTCTGAACCCCCTGGGTCATCTTGGATCTCTGGTCTACCAACAGCAGCTGTGTCCTAACGGAGAGCAAGGGAAGCCTCCTAGTCCAGGACATTATGAAAGGTTTGGGTTCTGTCTTTATTTCCCTTGTGTACAGCTCGGCATCTCTGTACCCTATGGGATCCCTGTCCTGCAGTGCCCACCAGAACCCCACCAGCCCCAGGAAGGCTCTGCCTTGCCAGTGCTTCAGTCGGCATGTCCTGCTGTGCCCAGGCTCCTTCCCTGGGCATCTACGTAAATCCATTCAGTGTGTTTCTCCCTTCCCAGCCGCATAAAGTCTCTGGAAAATGGAGTGAAAAAAGCTGCACTGATTTCCAGTAACTTCACTCTGTGGGAACCAATTTGGAGGCTGTTGAGTCCTTCATCCGAGTCTGAGCACTGCAAGGTCTTGAGCGGTACATTTCCTTTTAAATACTGTAATTGGAGCCCTGAAATTTCTTTGGGCGCTTTATTTTAGAAATGGCTGGGGTTTTGGAACGCAGTCCTATAAAGTCACATGAAGTTATTGCAGCACTTTCCAGTTTTAGGGGACTTGTAGCCTGCCAAATTGGAGTTCCGGTATCGGTATGCACGAAGGCTCTTCCTCGGCTCAGCAGCAATCATACCGGCAAACTGCAGCCCCTAAATCACGCCGGCTGTTTTAGCTATCGGATAGAGCACTGGAAAATGA
Source organism: Oxyura jamaicensis (assembly GCF_011077185.1). Lineage (NCBI taxonomy): Eukaryota > Metazoa > Chordata > Aves > Anseriformes > Anatidae > Oxyura > Oxyura jamaicensis. The sequence continues at coordinate 7,739,940 of NC_048899.1, read as the reverse complement.
GAATACAGGTTTTTATGACCTTTCGTGAATAGGGCTATGAACCTGTCACTCGTGAAATTTTACAAAACGTACCCTTAAGAAAGGAAGTCATGCTGGTGGCGTTTGATGCAGGCACGTGTCATTACTGAGCTCAGCTGCTGGTGCCTCCTGGGAAACTCTCCTGATGCTTCACGTAGAACTATATTTTACTGATAATTAGTGGTGATTTTCCCCTTCCATCTTCCACTCTTACTGCTTAGGTAAGAGCTCAGGAAAACAGGGCCACAGAGCTGGGTGTCTGCTCTCCTTGTCCCACGCTGGAAGTTACCACTTTGATTCTTTTCTGGTTCTTATCTTTAACTTTTCTTTTTTTTTTTTTTTTTTTTTTCTGGTAGAAAGCTAGTCCTTACTAAGAGTTGTCCCTGGCTTGGGCACCTCCCAGCACCGCTGGCTGGGGCTTGCTTTAGGACTGGGATTGACGCAGCTTGGTGGGAGGTACTGGGCAGAGCTCAGCACTGCGCAACGCTTCCACGTGTTTGGGTATAAACAAAGCAAACCCTTTCTGTTCTGCTGTCGCTTAATTCATGCGATGATTCAGGTCTTGATAAATTGGAGGGGGAAAAAAATAGAAATCAAGACTGAGAGAAAACAAATGAATTGGGCGCAATGTTTGCATCCTTTGGTTTCTGCTTCACGGGGAGCAGAACAGCGAGTGAAGGCAGTGAAGGCCCAGGCTCACACATGAGCTTGCTGTCAGTGGTGCCTCTGTATCCAGAGGAGGGGAAAGCCAGAAATCAAATTGGAGAGAAGCAGATTCAGCAGCTAAAATATATATTTTTAATAAAGCAAAAAAGTAAAGATACCTTTTCAGCTCGGAGGATCGTTTTGGCTCTATATTTCAGTTTTGTAATGCATTTGGGTCTCTAATGACTTTGCAAGCCTGTGTGCAGCTATAAATCTGTTTCCTCGATGTACTCGGTGAGCCTGCTTGGTTTTGCTGCTATGCCGTAGCTTTCAGCACACATTTTGCTGTTACGCCACCCCCCTATTTCTTATTCCAGTAGCACTTAGTATTTTGGTTCAGAGCTGAAGGATAGTTTTAAGGCAGATCCTTCCAGCAGCCTCGCTTACAGCATGCTAGCTTGTTTCACAGCCTGTCCATGGTGCACCCACCCTAAAGTGCTTTTGGAGGCAAGAAGCTTTGATGCTCCACTTTGGGACCCCCTGAAGATGCGCTCCCTGATGGAGAAGAGACCGAAGGGTCCAAACCCATCCTGCAGGAAGCTGCAGTCCACGTGTACAGTGAGACTGATGGGCTTCCTATGCAGAGAGGTGTTCAGTGGTTTGGCCCTGCTGATCCACTCCTCTCGTGCGCAACTGCTGGCACATATGACTCTGACCTCTGCTGTCCAGGTTGGTGGTCTCTGGTTTCTGGTGCCTGTAATACAAAAGAGGAAGAAAAGAGCTAGCATCATGCCTCTTCTCCTTTTTATAGGGCAAAAGCGTCTCCCCGTATGTGCTGTTCAAGGCACTGGGTGGATGTTGTGATAAATACAGCAAAGCATTTACAACCAGCCGAGATTCTGGCTGAAAGAGCCCTCCCTCTTTCCCTGGTGGCATCAGGCCAACTGCCTGTCAGAGGGGAATGAAACGCCTCAACATTTCATAACCAGGACTCTCCAGAACTTTTGTTCCAAGAAAATAATTAGTGTAATTTGACGTTGCGGTCTTGATCCAGGATATACGCCCTGTGTCTGGCTGGCTGGCTGCAGCACTGGAATTTGACAGCACTAAATTTTTGTAATCCAGTTTGTGCGTTCTCTGAGTGTTTATATGTGGGGAGCTTTAGGTGGTGTGGTCTACATGTTTTTCTTGGTGAAAATTCCTGGTGGTAGGAGCAAGTCAGGTCTGAATTACACTTGACATCTTAAAGAGTAGCCGGGAAGATGCCTCATCCCATCATCATATTTCTGAAGTATTTATTTTGTGGCAGCATTGTTTATTTTATATGCATCTTTTTTTTCTTTTTTTCTCTGTGTGCCTAACATTTACTTTGGTGGTTAAATAAAAATGATAGGAATATATTTTTTATAATAATACAGATGACTTACGGAGCTTTTTATTTTTTAAAAAACAAAACCATTTAATTCTGACGCTCCATTCAAGAAAAGCATGAAATCTTTGTATGTCGGATCTTGGATGCTAAGATAGCCGTCCTCCTAAGGTTAGAAGCCCATGTCTTGCAATCAGAATGATGTTTTCCTGACTTTGCAAAAGTAAAACGCACCCCATATTTAAATTTGTTTAAAATGAGGGAACTCAGGCTCAGCAGGGTGAGGCTGCTGGGTGTAGTGGCGGGTCCCTACGAGGTGCTGGCAGGAGTGGCACAAACGTGTGCCAATATGGCCTGTGCTCACTGCCTGTGGGATGCAGCCGTGAGCTGAGGGGGGATTATAGAGTGGTGGAATCTGCTAGGTTGGGAGAGGCCTTCAAGGTGCTCCTGTGTCTCAGATGAGACCCTTTAATAACCTTGTTAAGTCATTGACACATTAACTCAGCTCCTCCTTCAGCATAAATCTCATGCCCAGCTCTCACTGTATGCAAACAAACAAACAAAAGGACAAAAAGCACAGTATGCTCATTTAAAATGAGCAAATGCCCTTGGGCTGGGGCTTTTGATCCTGGCATGGTGCTGGGAAACATTACATGAATAAATTCGCGGTCCTGGGAGGCTGTAGTCTCGGTGCAGGTTTGGGGAACCCACTCGGATGTGCCTTAAGACAGACAGCTTGCTGCCCATCAGCCGAAGCCATTTTACACCAGGCACCCGTGCACATATCCGGAGAGCATTGCTCCATTTCACTCTCGAGACCTGTAAGAGGTCTTTAAATCCTTTGCTGTTGATTTTATGCTTCCCTGTTTCTACCTTTTGGTAGCCTCTACATCTTTAATACTTGTCAAATAGAAAAGAGGATTGGCTTTTCCTGGTGCAACCCCACAATCGGTTATATTTCTTCCAAAAAAACCCCGCGTAGCATGCACGGGATAAAGCTCATGAGCTAGAGCTGGCAGAGGGCTGTAGTTTCTGCTCTGTGATATGTCTTTAGATATTAAACGAGGCTTCAAGGTTGGAAAGGAAAAGCGGTATTTTTAAAATATATGGAATAGCGAGTATTAAAATCCTTTGGAAATAAATCTTAGGTGTGTATATAAACAGGACAGTGTTGAGTAGAATAAATAGAAATATAATTCAAGTAATGTACTTGTCTAAATAAAATGGCAAAGTTGAAACAAAGTTACTCTGTTCTTACTGAAAAGACATGTTTTGACAGTATGGAAATGAAAAAGTAGAAACAATGATCTTGGACTTTTACCCGGTACATTTTTCTTGCTGGGATTCTATATACCACTGAACCCCTTGTGTCTTGGTGAAGGTGGGTTGTTTTCCAGGGGGTATGATATTAAAATTCTGACAACGCTGATAGGATTTTAAGCGTTTTGGGCATATTAAAGTTCTGCTGCAAGTCGAATAACCCTGTGCAGGATTGCCAGCGAGTCTCTGGCATTACAAAACATGAGATTCAGTTATCATTGTATCATCAGTATTTTCAGGTAGCAACAGGCGTTGGGCCTGTATTAAGATCTAGCCAAGACTTTGGAGACATCTGGTTATGGATTAGTATCTCTTACCTGTCTCTTTAATCATGTTGTTGATTTGAGGGAGAAGTTTAAGAGTCAAGTCCAACCCTTTTTCAGTAAAGATTTTAATGGGACATTTAAAGTTTGTCTTTGCTACCTTAAGTTGCAGCCAGGTGTTTAATGGGCTTTTGGAAGCATGGTGATTATCCTGCTCTAGGGAGATCTGCGTCCTTGGGTATCTGAATATTTTTAAAATGTGGTCCTCAAAACTGGAAGGAAGGAAGAACACTTTCCTGAATCCCACTGATACTGAGTGTATTCTGTTTTAGATCCTAACTTCATCTGGTCTGAAGTTCATTTCTGATTCTGAAAACAAATTCTGAACTGAATCCTGAATAAACCAGGTTGTGTTTCACATTTTCAAGTTCCTCCAGTGCTGGTGCATCCTCGCCTGGGAGAGCTGGTGCTGGGGGAGCTCCCTGGGAAGGGCCAGAAGTCAGCAACATGTTTTGGCTCACCCTTGCTATCAGTTCTGGGCGCAAAAGGATTTCTGAACTCCAGTGGTTGAGCCTGGAAGTAATCCAATTGGTGATTCATCAGCGCGTTGCCGGTGCGAAACCTCGCCTTGCTAATATGACGAGTCTTTTTCTTTCTTTTGAGCTTGACTTTCATGGGATCAATTAATGATAACGAGTTCAAAAAGTGGTTGTTTTACAGAGTCAATAAATGATGTCAGCGTTGAATGATTGTGTTACAAACCTCTCATTACCGAGCTGAACAAACAATGCAACTTCCAGTCCTGACATTTATTGGCACCGGGGACCCATGGATAACCCAGTATATGTACTGCTAACAGAAGAGGTATAAATAAAACATCGGGAATGTACAAAACCGTGCAGGCAGCGTGATTTGGGTTAACCCAACTTGGGACAGCTTTTGAACAGAATATAACAAATTAAAGCTGTGAGTGCCTTTGGTGCAGCCTGCCTTCCCATCCCAGCGAGAAAGGCCCTAGGGCCCTGGGGTATGGAGGCGTTGGCGTGTGCCTTTCGCGTCGGTGAGTCAGCCTGTGATTCCAGGGGATCGCCACCTACACGCTAGGTGTGTGCGCCAACTTACACAGGGTCTGTTTTATTCATTAGAAAACAAATATTAGTAATAAGCGAGTGCTGGTGGCGCAGTCCGTGAGGAGACGCATCTGTTGCCTCTCGCGTCTTGCCGGGTACTTGCGAGGTTTGGTGCTGGCAGGTGACATCAGATGAAGCTATCCAGGGAAAGCTGTCACTTAATGGGGAGGAAAGCTCTTCGTCACTACAGAGAACTGGTTTCTGAGTGCCTCTTCTGCTGTATGTGTTGAGGCGAGGAGGGAGAGCCATCAGCTGCATTTGGTCAAGTCTCCTCACTGTCATTGCAGGGCTTTCGTCCCCAAAAGCATCAGCATGGCCAAGGCAAGCAGGAGACTGACAACCTCTCTCTTGGAAAAGAAGGGTCCCCTCCAGTAGAAAGCATCCCCAGGGGATTTTGCGTATTTTCACGCTGCAGCCTTTAAGCAGTTCTGAATACGTGTTTTGTTTAGCGCAGGTAACGGATACCTAACCCTGTGCACCTTGTCTCTTGCACCTAGGATGCTGGGTGGTGATGTGCTCGGTGATACATGTGAAAAAGCTTAAATAAAAGAAGGCATTAAGAAGTGCAGAGGCATTAATTGCTATCAGATCCTCACGGTGCGAGCCAAGTAGTTCCCAAACAGGCACGCGTTTGTTTGCTCTGCTTATGCGCTACTGAGATGCTTTAGTATCTTTCATTAATTGTAAAGGAAAACACTTGGTTTAACTGTTTGGGGAAAAGGGAACAGTGGAGGACGAATGTCCAAGAGCACTTGCCAAATTTCTTTCAACCGAATCGGCTGCCAGTGTGTAGTGTGAATGAAGAAAATTGAGAACGGCAGCTAAGGCTTAACTAATGCAATCCTATTTGGGGCTGCAAACAAAGGCTTTGGCCTCTGTGAACAGTGGCTGACCTTCCATTTGTGGACCGAAAGCTAAAGGGCTTGTGGGCTTCAGTGCAACTGAGGAAATACCAGGAGAGCGAAACAGAAGTAGGAGCCCCGGCCAGGTGTTGCTGAAAGGACGTTTTGTTTGTGAGCAGAAGAACAAAAAGCTCCCAAAAACCGTCTCCACGTGCAGGTGTGGTTTCTGAGCAGGCTGGGCAAAATCGGCCAGGATTTCCGTCCCTCTGATGCCACAGGCATGCTGGGCAGTCACATAACCCCCAGCTCTTCCAGCCTGGGGGGTTATTAGCCACTGCCACCCCTCGCCTCTGGCTCGGCCTCTCAGGGGCATGTTTTTCCCACCAGTAGTTCTTCACACAAAGAGTTCTTGGGTCTTGTCCAGCGTTAGCTCTTTGTTTTCTCTTTTGTTGGATACCCAAGGAGAGGCTCTCCAAGAGGGGTCTTCCTTTGCTGTATTCACCGGCCCCTCCTGGCTGATGGGCTTGGAAATCCGCAGACAGACTGAGCGAGCCCATCTGTTCCCTCAAAGCGAGTGACGGCAAGAGCAGCTGCTGCAGTGAAGATGAAGCAGACAGCCTGCAGGTATGGCCACAGCCCTGTGCATGCACCTGGGCAGCCTCCTGGTGATGCTCCAACCTGCTGTGACCATAGGCCACGCTTAAACCCCTGGGGAAAGGAGACACAGTAATTTTCTGGGCATGCCCCAAGGCCCGATGGGCCGTGCCGTGCCTCAGTTCTGGTGTCGGGGCTGACCTGAAGCAGCACAGCAGATGGTTTTAGCAAAACATCTGAGGGTTGTGAGTGCTTTCCCACCCTCTTCTTTCTTAATGCTAAGAAAGCCAGAAGACTGGGAAGTGTTTTGTTTGGAGTATTGCTTTTAAGAGATTTACAATTGTAAATTCAAAAGCAATTAATAGCAGGAATGTGTATCAGGTCCTCTTCTAGCCCAAGTCCTAATTTGCCAAATGTGAAAGCACTGAAACTATTAAAGGCAGCTCTCTTTTTAGCCTTTCAGAAAGCTTTTACAAACTACTGCCATGTTTGCTGGATGCCCTGTAAGGCTGTGCATGTGACGTACTGGGGATGTACAGGTAGTCCATACTTTGCTGGATTAATGATGCCAAGAAAGCCATTTGCTTACCTAATGACAGCTAATTGCTGCCTTGGCAGCGCCGTAGAGCCAGTGTCGTCCCTGGTGGGTGACGGGGTGAGTGTTTGGGGCTTTGGTCCCTGGGGACCCTCCCATGGGCTTCCTTGCATTAGCTCAGGTGGGTTGAATGGGAAGGAGCGACCGCCCTGTGTGTGGAGGGGGAGTAAGCAGCATTTATAAAATAGAAAAAATCCTGGCTGGAAGCAAGTAGTGAAAACCCACCCATGTATTTAGCAATGCAGTGTTACGTTCAGAAAAGATGAGGCTTCTTCCCTTTCTGGCTCGATGCCCTAAAACTCACTGCTTTTGTAGGCTTTCTGCTGCGCTCTGGCTTCCCAGCCCTCACAGGTGCCTCCAAGCAGCTCGGGGATGCCCTGTGGAAGTGGCAAGAGGAGTATCTTCAGTTTTTCAAGAGGAATGGCTGACAGCTCCGGCTATCGGATGGAAGGAATATTGAATGCTTTTGGGCTCAAAAGTGCTGCTGGAGGCATCTGAGCTCACCTGGGCTGTTCCCCTCCGTGCAGGGGGGACCCTCCTCTAGAGGGGACCGATGAGGCTGTGCAAACCCATGTTGAAGTCTCAGTAGTTGGGTTTCAGGATGTTTATGTTCTTTATTTTTATTCTAAATAAGCTGTCATTTTCCAATGTTTAAGCATTTTTTTCCCTCCAGAATGTTTTCCTTTTAAAATCAAAATAAAAGCAAAATGAAATCTGTTCTGACAGGAGAGGGGAAAAAAAATTGGCTGGCTGTGCGCGCGCTGGTTTTGATTTAACACATGGAAGATGAGCTTCTGGGCGTCTCCTCAGAGGCCTGTGCGTCACCGGAGGCTCCCTGGTAGCTGGAGACCACGGCGTGGGAAGCAAGTGGCAGGCACCGGGCGCTGCTCAGGGTACGGGCAATGGGTGGAGAGGTAAAGCAGAGGGAATGCTCCTGGTCCTTGTAAGAAGTTTCAAATTTGCATTTTCTTCTCATATAATGTTTCCACTTCTCCTTTCCCTGGAGATAAAATTAAGAAATATTAATAGTGAGAATCCATTTAAGAAAATCAGTATTTGATATTCCAAGTAGGAAACCACAGAAAATTCTCTTTAGCTCCCTCTTACTTTCCAAGACATAATTGTGAAAAATTACTCAGCATTTCCTAGTCAGCTTAAAAACCTCGTGCAGTCTGCAATACCAGTGTATTTGGGCACAGTGTAGGACGTTCTCATTTCCGAGGCCCACCAGGAACCGTTCCATGCAATGAGATGTTGGTTTCACTGTACCGTGCTTACTTCATTTGCTACTTGCTTATTTTTTTTTTTTTCTGTTTGAGTGGTTTTAAATAGTTGGTAAAAGCACACATGCACGCACGCGTACGCACAGACACTAGCACGCCAGTCTGCTTTCTACATGCTTGCCTGTTTAATGCTTTTTTGTTGTTGTTTGAAAAATCATGTAAACATAATGGGATAATTAGCTTTGACTATGAGCAAATCTGGCAATAAAACACATTAGCTACAGCTTTAAATCGACATCTCAGTCTTCAGTCTTGACTTAACTCGTAGTCCTGGTAAAATCTAATTAAAACTGAAATGATCATCTAGGCATTTGATTTTAATTGCATGTATGTGTATGTTTAGCCTGTACAGCTGATTTTCTTGAAGCAGCTGAATTTCCTGAGAGCTGCTTTGAACCTCACGCCGCAATCGCAGGGAAAAGACACAAAAACTTAACAGAGACACGGCTATTAGGTTCAAAGCCGCCTAATGACGTTTCGAAAAAACGGCTCCTGTAGGTAGCATGTCTGAGTTGCATTATTAAATGCCTGGGAATACTAGTTATGCATTGGCTCAGACTTGCAGAAATCAGGAGCGTATTTATAAATCCACATTCCTAGGTCCAGAAAAATATGCCAGAAACTCGAGCTGAAACATATAATAATAATAGAGCCTTAGATTTCTGCTCCTCCTGAAAGAATAGCTCTGGGTTGACTTCAGCCATGAAAAGCCATTTGTAATGCAGATTAAATCTGTTCACATAGGGAATTTGCGTGGAATTACAAACGCATGTTCAATTCCTTTCCTGCACTAATTTCACCTTGTAGACGAGCTCGTGCTGTTTGGAAAATCTTGCTTGGGCACCTGCCCGCACCCCCTCCCTTATCCCCACCTGATGCCTTTGCAAAGGAGACCTTAGGTGTTCGCCTCCTGCAAATGCCTGCGCTCCCTTGGAAGCAGTGGAGCCGCGCTGATTTACTGTGACTGAGAATGTGACCTCGGCTCTCCGACGGCAAACACCCAGGGAACAAACAAACCCAACACCGTTTGTCTGGGGGGGGGTGTGTGTGTGTGTGCAGGGGAACGGAGCCAAATCCACTCGTGCATGGCCCTTGTGATGGGGAGGATGTCAACAGATTTAAGTGAGGTTAATGTCTATTTGTGTTATTCCTATTTTATTTCCTGGTGCCACCCACAATAAGCAAAAGGAGAAAGGAAATTTCCGTCTTTGGAAAAACAAAAAGATGCAGCGTGTTGTACAAGGTGATGGAGGCAAAGCAGTTCTGCAAACTGTGGGAATCTGGGCTCTGCTCTTCTCAGAAAGGGCAACCCTGCTGAGGAGCACAACTTGTCTCCATCGCTAGTCTTGAAAACTTGAATTTTGTGTGAAACATCTTAAAAGTGGCATTGTGACTTTGGCTTTGTTTGTGCGTCCTTTTGGGTCTAGGAAGGTCCAAAATGTGGTGCTCTCTCACTTAGGAGGAGCTCATGGTGTAGGAATGTGCATGGGGTGCCCAGTTGGGAGCGCTTGGTTACTGGCCAGATGTGAATTTGCATTCAGAGCTGCTGCTCCGTCTCCCTCGTGCTGGTTAGGCAATGCTAATCCCTGTCCCTGTCTCCTTGCTGCCTGGCTGAGTGACCTTGTTGAGCTCGTAAAGCAATTTTTGCAAGTTTAACAGCTGTTGGTAGCATGTTGCCCTTCCCATCGAAGGGTTTGTGGGCTTTCCAACCCCACTGGGCTGCAGCCAGGACCATTCAGCTCTAGGATGCAGGACCATGGCATCGACTGGTTTGGCCGAGCAATCGGCATTGACCTGTTGCTCCTAGACTGGGTCCCATGTGCTGCGGGGGAAAGTTCAGCCTAAATGAAGGGATGAAATGAAGTTGGGTTTGTTTTCCTTGTCATAAACCTCAGTCGTGCAATTGGTTGGCACTGCTGCAGAAATGGCACTTTCAGAAAGTGGGCATTTATGGGCAGGGGAAGAGTTAGCTTTTAGAGTTAATTTAACAGAGCAAAGCATTCGGTGCTCTTCAGCTGATGGTGCACGGTGTTCCCCGAAGAAATGGTAACTCGTTGCCTAAAGCCAGCTTCAGTGTGAGTGCTAGTGATTAATGCCTGGAGATCCCAGTGGTCTTGGAAGCAATATAGTTAAGTAAAAGGCAATGGGTTGGATAAAAGGTCTTAAATCAGACTAATGTTGGCAAATGTCACTTGAAAGAGAGGGATTTTGGAGGGGGGGAAAAAAAGGAAAAAAGAGAGCAATTTCAGAATAGATTCAAAGGAAGGAAAGCAGATACTGCCACAAACTAATGAAATCTCCACAAATGGGAAAATGAACCTTCTTAGAGTGAAATTTAATCACAGAACGGATTTTATTGTAACAAGGAGAATTATAATTACCACTTGAACAAGGAGAGGTTTTTCTGCTTCTCAGCTGGCGCATGGCTCTGCAGCCCAGCACTGAGTGTGAGAAGATGGTGCTGGGGAGGGGAGGGAGGGCCACAGCGCTTATCCTACCAGTAATTAATATATACCCTGCCAAAAATGAAACCAGCTTCATTTAGAGAGGTTGTTGTGGATGTTACACATATGAGCACTGTGAAAGTATTGCTCTAGGAGCTAGCAGGTATCTCCCCCAGCAGTACTGTGCTGTTAGGGGATGGTCCCTGCTAGGTTTTCATGGTGCTCCTCTACCCAGGAGTGGGTTTGGCTGCTCGGGGCAGATTTTGGGGATGGGCGTTGGAAACCCTTGGGCTTGTGCCCCATCTTTAGTTACGCTTTTGGCTCTTTTAAGGCCACCCAAGCAGGTCAATAACTGCAGGAAGAAATGCAGTACTAGTACAGAAGCATCAGTGGCCATTAAAAAGAGCACCAATTGCACACATTGTATTTCCTTTTGAAAATTAGTGGGTATTGGTATTTTTGTTCCAAGAAAGAATCTGAGCAGAAACGATGATAAAAATCCTGCCCATCGCTTGTAGTTCAGAATTATGAATCCATTCAGGAGCTAGCTGACCATGCAGTTGGGCTTCTAGCTTTATTTAGAAACAATTACAGCCTCCTCAGAGCTCGAAATACGTCTGTAGCTTCTCTTTAACAAGTCAATATTTTCTCAGCTATTCCCCTGCTGAATATGTTGTTGTTTCCTTCCTTATTTTTGTTATAGATGCAGTTCAAGCTGCGTTTGCTTGATTGATATGTTCTGTTTCTTTTCTCTATTTATGGTATTGAGCTCCTGGATTCTCCACTGACTTCATTAGAGTATTTTGGAAAATAGGTATCCATAGTGTTATTTTCTCTCCCGGTCCCACTGAAAAAAAAAAAAAAGGTACAGTAGAACAGCATACTGAAGTGCTTTAAATGAAAAGGAAGCGGTTGGTGCATACAGTGGTGTGGGGAACGATGCCAACAACATGGACCAAGCTGCCATTTCAGCATTCTGTCCACAGAAAGTTTATTTATTTTTTTTTAATTAAGATGAACATAATATTTGACAGCTTTTGCCACGTTTAAAATTGCTGCTGAAGTGCTCTGTGGCAAAACTCACATTCTGCCTCCTTAATTTGGTTCCCGTATAATTATTTTACATCCGCTTTTGTCTTGAGTTTTAGAAATGCCATTCACTTCATCGTGAACGTTCTCGTGGCTGAGCACATCAGAAGGAAGAGATGCATTGCAAATGGCAGGGAACATACATCAGTATGCGGCCGCACCAGCCATCTGATGTGGTGCAAGATAGGAAATGAATTATGATCATTGCTGTCAAAATACATATAATTCCACATGGCTTGGTGCTTGAGTCCTCCCTTGAATGCAATGGTTTACATCCAGAGGAAATCAAGAAAACGTTTCTCCCCGTTGAACCCTTCACGTACCGTACAGTCCACAAAGGAACAGATTTTTTCACGTCATAAAAATTTGAGCTGAAAGTTTGAGGTAGGAAGGTGGGTGCTTTCCCTTGCTGTCTGACTTGTCACCTAATTGGTGTTTCGAGGCAGTTTTCTGTGTTTGAATTAATATCCACGTAAATATTGTTTGGAGCAAGGGCAGTAGACACCTTTTACCCTCGCGGAGGTGGGCAGCACCCTCCCTTTATCTGGTTTTTCAGAAGAAGAAAAACACATTTTTCTTGTGGGTAGATGTTCTACTTCTGCAAACATCCGTGCTGGCGGGCAAAGTGATGTCGGATGTTGGCCTTTTGGGATGTAACAGGGTGGCCAGTGGGCTATTTGAAGAAGAGCCAGTTAAGCTTTAAAAAGGAACATGTAACGGGAATATACGTCTTTGTGTCAGCACTTGGAGGAGTTAATAAGATGGGGTTTAAAAAAGATAAAAATGAAAATTCTTTACTTGGCAAGAATATGCAATGTAGACACAGTCTGTGCTGCAGCTCCAGTTTTTTGTGCCAGTGGAGGCATGCGGCTAGTGGGAATTAAGCAAAGAATTGTGCAAACACTGGGGAGAGTTGCTGAAATTATTCAGCAGTCATTTTTTGCTACTTTAGAATTAATTTGTAAATTTGCTCTTGACAATCATTTGTAAAATAACCATAACCCTGAAATATTTCAGGTCGCAACAAGATGGTAGTTTAAACACATGGAGCCTGGTAAAATGAAAAGTCAATCAGAATAGAAATGTGATTTCTAGTATTTTATAATATTCTGAAAAGGATGGTTTCAGAGAATTACAAAATAGAAGTGAGTCTGGCATTTTCCATGTGTCTAGTGCTGTTGTATTCTCTAAATTGTACTTCTAGGAACTCTCTGAGAACATAAATACATGATTTTTATATTTGGAAATACTGTCTTTTTTTAATTATCTCAACTATTAAACAAAGAGCAATGAAACATGCTTTTACGCTGTGTATTTTTACAGCAAAGTATTTAAACCGGCCCGTTGAATAATTTCACGGCGCGTTAAGTTCAGTAAGATCTTTTCATATACATCATTTTTAGTGCTTTCTATATCTTTGGCCATAAGCTTTTTAATTACCATATGAAGAAATGTAATATGAAATTTAATAAGAAATAATTTTTTGGTCATTTGGCTTCATCTGATTTAGCATTTTTCCAAATCATGTAGCAGGCATCAGTCGCGTGTTTTGTTTGGAAATCACTGGATCCCCTGTAGGATAACACTGTCCATCACTCACCAGAAGACACCAAAAGCAGCCGCCAAGTGAAGAGAAGAGGTTTTATGAGTGCAAAGTTTAATCTCTGGAGTCAGAAGAGCGGCTGTAATTTCAGCACTCACAGCGCGTCATTAAATCAAGTTGTTAATGGTTTCCTGTTGGGCATTGCTCGCGGTGCCGGGATTTTGTAGGGGACGCGTGGGCCGGTTTGGGAACTGGCACCCCAATAGCACAGGAAGCCCATGGCTTGGGGCTGTCTCACCCTCCCTTCCTGCAGCAGGGATTACTTTTCCTATGCCACATCATTTTTTGGCATTCAGGTGCTTTTTCATCTCCACTCTGGTTTTGACCACACACTGCAGTACTGAAATTACGGCCTTTTCCTAATGAAGATTTCCTCACACCCCGTGTGCTTGGGCTTTGAGGAATAGGCATTTTCAGCAAAGGGAAAAAAAAAATGTTTTGTCAAAAAAGATGTTGGTCTAGTTTAGAGCTACAGACTGAATCTTGGCAGCCCTGGAACGTTTCCCTTGGAGGTGTTGGTGTTCTTTAGGTTAGACCTCTACATAAATACTTCACGAGCTGAGTTTCTGATGGTGGCTCTCCTGCAACCTTTCTGAATACAAATAATGTGCTCATAAATTCAGCAAAGGGAAACAAGAAATTGAAGCTGACGAGTCTGTCGTATGTCTTGGAGAAGAAAAGGAAAATAAAGGCAAACTGAAGGCCTGCTTTTCCTCCAGCTCTGAGCTATGCATCTCCTTGTGCCCATTGCCACGGCTCTCCCAGTGGCTGGTGGTGCAGTCCCCTTCCCTCGGAGCTGCTGACAGGCCAAAAGAGAAGTCTTGAGGGGCTTTATGCTCATTGACATCCAAGCCTGTGGAGCAAGACTTAACCCATGGCTGTTTTAATATTGGGTTAGGGCTCTGGCTTGGTATTTTGCTATCAGCTAGCTTCCACCCCATTTTAATGATTTGAAACTCAATACTTTATTTTTAACTTGTTAAATGATTATAATTTGAATGATGATCCATTTTATCCAGTTCGTTTGGATCACCCCCACAGTACTGAGGTGTGCATGTGTGTCATTGATAAACTACACCTGTTTGTGAACCCAGCCTGGTGTTATATCGGGAAAGCCTTTGCTTTTTTCTAAATTTTGGTGCTGCAGATCAAATGTACTTGGGAGGCTCATTTAACTGAATTTGCTAAGCAATACTGTGGTGTCTGGTCCTGTGAATGCTTTGACGTGCCCTAGAAATCTGTGCTTGAGGACGGGTCTATTTTTGAAGTCCAAGGCAAGTACCCTTCAGGTGAGCAAGCCTTACCAGGTCTAGGAACGTTGGTTGGAAATGGGCTTAAACTTCTGTGGGTTGTCCTGGTTGTGAAGATGCATGCAGATGGCTTCCCTGTTCTCTAATTGTGTTTTTAATTGGATGATAGCAGAGGGTTCTCATTTGAACAATGCATTTGCTAATTGCTGAGCATTGTGGCTGAGCTGATTAAGAAATCAAATCTGAAAGAACCAGATCCTCCCCAGGCTGAAACTGATGCCAGTGGGTGCCAAATCTCTGCTTCCATTTTGGTGTTAGATCCAGAAGTGGGTTGCTGAGCCTGGAAAAATGAAATTAAAACTAGCATCTTCTCATTGCTTTACATTTTCCTTTGGGATCTGCAGGTGCTGTGAAAGCATTTTGTCAGACACACCAGCTTGATTGGGTTGTGAGGGGCAGGATACCTTTTATTTTACCCCTTTATATGCTTTGGGGCCTAACGCAATTCTGGAGGTCTATAGATGCTGCTCCAATACTGTCCCCTTCTTATCAAAAGTATATTGGGGGGAACCTGTAGCAGCAGTTACAGTTGAGTTGTCTGCTTTTTTTCTTTTCTTTTTTTTTTTTTTTTTTAAAAAAAGCCCAATTTGGTGAAACTTGGGGACTCGAGCTTGGAAGTCATCACCTGAAACACAAGAAAGGAAAACTGATCCCTGACTGTGGCTGTGGGACTGGGAGGAGGCTATCCAGTGTAGTCATTTGGGGTCTGGGGGCTCCTCTTTTCCATGGCTCAAAGGTCCACGGACTCTGTATGAGCCCCAGGAACTATAATTTCCTCTCTGGTATTTTTACTGTGTTTTCCCAGTTTCTCATGGTGTCCTTGTCTGGACATCCCGTATCATTACTGTGTCATCATGTCAGTGCCCCATGAGCAGCAGTTAAAAAAAAAAAAAACTGTTGAAAAATACTTGAGAATCAGGTTGGGTTTTTATTATTTATTTATTGACTTATTTTTGAGAGACCTTTTCATAGTGTTTAATTTCAGAGACTCTTTCTTAATGTTTCCTATCGTGACCATCTTTGTCAATAGAAATGTCCAGGCTTTTCTGGTGTCCCACTTAGCTCATGGCTTAAAAATGCTTCTGGGTAATTAATGCAGAGGTTGGTTACGGACTTGCCAGACAGATGTTGCTTTATCTTTTAGTGTCGGTTGGTTTTTAAATTCTTATTCAAGTAGGTGGAATATTCCCCATTTTCTTTTATTATAAGGTAAACAAAATTACTAAGATCTATCTTCTCCAATTTCAGTTAGAATTGTGCTTTGAAACTAAAACTCTAATCTATTTTTAGCTGAAAATCCTTAGAGAAAGTCTAAAAAAGCAAGAAAATGCTTTAGTAGGAAAGTGATATGTTCAAATAAACCTTACAGAGATAGTGCTCACCCAGCAGATGAAAATATTAAGTCTGGGGATTGTTAGGCGGAAGAATATCTCTGAATCTCTCTTTTCTTTCTATCTATCTGTAAGGTAACCTGATTATCACGGTAATCTCTTTTGCTCTGTCAGTTTTAAAAGACAGTATAATCTGTCATTCTGTAGGAAAAAAAAATAAAACCCTCCAATAATTGTAGGCAAAAGCAAGTATTCCTTATCTGAGCCTTCGTTTAAAAATGAGAGTAATATTTATACAGCCAGAAGCGTGTTATATATGTATCTATATATTATATATATATATCAACATATATATAAAAGAAGGTGGCACTGATTATTTTGAGCAAATACAGTGGCACATGGTTTATGTTGTGTGCAGTTCCTGCAGGTGATTGCTCCGCTGTTGGGCCATTACCCATTAAATACTTTATCTTCTTAGCAGGCATCGTCTGCACAGGGGCACTGGCACAGCCTGAGTGTGACCAAGCATGTATATGCCACTACATCCATTTATCTTCCAGGGGTGGACCCTGAGCATGCATAGGGCTGATCCATTGGAGAGCATTCAGAGATGTGAAATATTTTACTCCACCAGCTAAGATGTGTATGAAAATCAAATTTTGTTTTGATAGACAATAAATGAGAGGAATCCAATTATTTTTGGTTTGTCAGTCTATCCTGAGAAAGCTGCCAGTAAGGCAGCAATAACCTATATGATATAACTTATTTAGCAGAGAACCCATTTTCTGTCTACTGAGTTCAGGGTATCTGACGGATTGTATTAAGTAAGCATTTCGTCAAGGCGGACAAAATCAGCAGTGTGGTGGCACCAAGTCCTCTCCCATAACCAGGGGGTGTCTTAGCAAGAAGCACACACACGCACACAATTGTTTGCCCTCCGTGAGCATCCAGCTGGTAGGTGCCAGGTCTCTCCTGGACCTCCTGCCACTCACGTCCCACTTGCAGACACCCCCGAGCATCCTTGAAGCACCCGATGCAGGTTTGGGGCTGGTGAGGCTTGGGGTTTTTTTGGCTGTGCTGGGCAGCCCCTGTGGGTGCTAGGATGCCCAATGCAGGACTGCGGGTCCTTGGGCAGCATCAGCACAGCTGGCACCCTTTTGGCGGTGATGGAGGACGCCTGTGTGCCCCTCTGAATGAAGGCAGCCTTTGACGACGTGGGACAGATGCTGCTGATTTTGCTGCGGCAGTGCTGCCCCCAGTGGGAAAGTCCATTCTGCACGTTTCTGCTTCAAATACAGCGGGGCAAATCCCGGCCCCGTTACAGCAGTGGAAGCTGGATGGCACGGACAGGGCTTTCCCCAGGCCTCTCGTCAGGAGCTAGAGCTGATTTTCAGCCTGTGCTCAGGTGGGCTGGCATGCTCAGCAGGGTGGGAAGGTCAGGGATAACATCTTGCTTCATCTCCCATGTCCAGAATTAATTCCAACGGCCAAGTCTAACCCTGCAAGTGCCCCAGTAAAGCTCCAAGACAGCCCTTTCTAGGTGTTATCGGTTTTTGAAGTCATGCCTGTTCTTTCAGTTCAACAGCTCAACAACACCAGAGCATACAGAAAGCAATGATAAACATAATTAAGCAACATCTAACTTACAGGAGGTTAAAAATTAAAGGATGCCATTCCTGCAGGGGACAGGATTACAGCGAGTTCCATTTTGGCTTGGTAGTGAGTGTAGCTGGCAGTCTCTGTAGGCTACAGATAATAATGTCACAGATTTTGCTGGTGGGCGTTGACCTCTAAAGACAGAAAGAAAGCTCTCTGGGCAACCTTTGAGCCTGTGTAGTCTGGAAAATGGCTTTCAGCAACACTTAGACAAGTTTTCCTTTTCATTCAAGTCTGAGCCTCCCAGTAAACCACCTGGCTGAATGTCCAGATGATGTACTGGGGGGAATTAACTACTGAATATTTTTGTTTGACCCGACTGTGTTTTATGCCTTGCTTAGCCACAGAGCAATTCTGCAGGCTGTTGCAATGAATTAAGTCTTGTAATAGCATGCCTGAATGTGTGAAGCCGTTCTCCAATTCGTAGTGACGTGCACCAATTGCATGCGTTTCCTGAAGGAGTTCTCCCAGTTTTGGAGACTTGTTTGCCCTCTAGTTCTTATCCCAAAGCCACGGGATCTGGGAACCCATTCTCCCAAATACCTAGAACTGGAGCTCAGTAGATTTGGATGAATTTAATCAGCGAATAACTATTTCTCATTCCTGTGTGATGGACTAGGTGTGAATTGCTTATTTCTGGTTTTGGTTTGTTTAAAGGAAATATAAAGAGGTGTCTTTCCCAAGATCATGGCACTTTTGCTGAATATTTGCAATGCTTTTTGCAATGAATTATAGATGAATCAACAATGTGACATGAATTTAATAATCAAAAAATATCATAGCATGTCACGCTACTCTCATTTTCTCCTTTATTTCTAAGGCCTGGGCGGACTGGTAGGATTGGCAGTATGCAAAGCGTGAAAGAGCTGGTTTTTGATTCAGTGCGTACAGCTCAAGTTCCTTCATGAAGAATGTTTTCTCTTGTTTTAAACTGTCAAAACAGCACCTGACTGAGCCTGCAGTTAGCACAAGCGCTGTGTGATGTGGAAGCTGTTTTGAGTATTCGAGTCAGGGCCATTTCAGCTGTGTCTTCTCCTCAAACTGCATGGGGGTCCTCAACCAGGGTTTGCCCATGTCCCTCTTTCCTTCTAGTCTTGCACCAAGGAGATGTCCAATCTTTCTGGGATTACTGGGTAAAGTTTTACAAGGCTGTCTTTCTGGCTGGTAGTTTACTGTGTTAGGTGTGGTTTTGTGGTCTAAAATAATGAATTGATGGAAATCCTTTGGTAATGCCCCCAGATCTATTCTTGTTTGCAGTGCGATGCATGGATTCACCCATAAGTACATAGGGAAGAAAACCAGAGTGGCTCAGAGCCCTCTGAGAGCTTCAGGATCTGGATGGTGAAGGAGTGGAGCATCAGTGATGACCCCGTGGGTTTTGGTCACGAGCTGGCATTGCTCCTGTACTCTCTCAGAGTAGTAAAATAACATCCTTGGGCAGGACCATGGGACGTCATCTGGTCCAACCCTGGCCCCTAGTGGGGCCAACATGGACATCGCATCACATGGCTCATGTCCTGCTGGTCACTGCGTAACTCAGAGATGAAGGCAGATCTGGGGATGTGTCCGGATCCAAATGACTCCTCCGAAACCATAACATGAACATTATTACTGTCTGGTGTGCTGGGTACTTTCCTGCTTTTTTTAAAAAAATGTTTTTTTTAACACCTCATTTTAACCAATTGATGGCTTTAGGGTTGTTGGCTGAGCCATGCGGTGGGGACCATTGGGTTGGTCCCAGACGACATGTGTTAGTGCCTTTTTTTATTATTTATAAGTAAAGACACATCACCATCTCCAGCATAGTTTGCCAAGGACATACTCAGGTAGTAAGGCAAACAAGGTCTGTCCGTGCAATTAAAAACTAGGTAAGAAACAGAAAATCTGTACTGCTAAATC
This sequence comes from Oxyura jamaicensis, assembly GCF_011077185.1. Lineage (NCBI taxonomy): Eukaryota > Metazoa > Chordata > Aves > Anseriformes > Anatidae > Oxyura > Oxyura jamaicensis. The sequence continues at coordinate 7,720,549 of NC_048899.1, read as the reverse complement.
CAGTCTCTGCTGTAATATGCCAGTGTCTGGGTTTCCTAATTGTCTGATGTGAACTGCTGATCGTGTCCTTTCTAAACTCTCCATGTTTAGGACTCGTGTTTACCTGAACAATTCAGCCTCTTTTAGTGTACTGTAAGCACAATTGCAAATCCTGTGCTTTGCTAAGGAGAACAGAGTAAAGCAGAGTGTGTTCTTTCCTCCTTTGTTTTTAATGTAATTATGTCTAGCTGGGATGCAGGGCTGAGTCTGAGGTTCAGGCTTTTCCCAAGGAAACGCAGAAACTCTGATTATTGATAGTTCTTTGTGGTCTAAGTTCTTAACTGCTGTGGTTTTCAAGGTGTGGAAGTCAGCGGGAGTTCTGCCATGTACTTCAGGAGTGGGGACAGTGAAGCTCTTCTTAAGGGAGGATTAACTTTGCCTGCAAGATGGCATTGTAAGAGCCCATCGTGGAGTGGAACCATCCTTCTAATGCTGGAGATGGAGCAGCTGATGCCGTAAGCCAGCCCACCACCTGCAGCCCAGTGCCCGTCCCATAGACAGCCTCTTGGCTTGGCTAATTGCAAATGCTGCTCTGACCGTTTCTCCGCTAACTGAAGCTGAGTTCCCTACAAAAACACAATGTGATCATGCAGGATTATTTTTTTCTTGTATTGTGTTTTGGTGGTGCTCATGGAAAATACCACTTTAGGGGAAAAAAAAAAAGTTTGGTTCAAACCCTTAGAGGTTGTGAAATTTTGGGAAGCTTTCATAGTCAGAATTCTTTCTTTAATCCAATATGCATTGCAAATCAAAGCTCTGTTACTATTCAAAATGTGTCTGTGTTGACTATAAATCTGAGTTTCACATGGTATCCCTAACTGCAATAGATGTAAAAGAGTTTCTTCAGCCTTTGGACAGTTAACACAGAGGCAGCCGTGCTAGATCAGAGTATACCTCGCTGCTTTCTATGTTTATTTTCTCCCTGTGAGCAACATCAGATTGATTGACTCGTTCCTATAATTAATCCAAAAAGTGTTTTGCTGGTATAGTCACTGAGTTGAAATCCAGTGTGACATTTCCACAGATCATAGCAAGTTATTTCAGAAGGATAACGCTGATTTAATTGCTCATATTGTTATCGCAGCCAGTGTCTTGAATTCTGTCATCTTGTGTCAGCCACAAGATTTGCTTTGTGCTCTCAGAAAGCAAAGAATCTCCAAAGTTGTTTTATTTTTTTTTTTTAATGTTAGCTACAGTCATTCTTGACCTTGAATTTCCATGCCTGTATGAACCATATGCTTTGATAGTTTTTTGACCTGGGAAAAGTAACTTATTAAAAGAAACCTGTTGTCTGTGGGCTTTGAGGTGATGCTCCAGGTCAAGATGAAACGAGTTAGGCATATCAGGAATCTGCTGGCAAGGACCTTTATGTAGCTGTTAATGCCAGAGAAGCCCAGTGTAGGATTTCCCTAGGAGTCTTGGTGACTTTTGGGCCATTTCCAATATTATGCTGCCTGAAATAAGTGAGAAATGCTAAATTTTCCTTTTTATAAGGAGCCAAACCCTTAGATGCATGGAGGGAGTGCTGTAGGGATGTTTGAGATGGTCTAAAAACAAAGAAAAAAGAAAAGGAGAAGAAAACTGAATCAGACTGAAAACTTTTTATACTATTTTTTTTTTCTGAGCAGTTTTTAGAGTTCTTGAAAGACCTGTATGCAGTCTGAAATCGGCAGACAGGCAGCTTTGAACTATGCAGTGGATGCGCAAAGAATATTGATTCCTTGCAGCTTTCTCTAACCTTGGTAGTAAAACACTACGGAGTCTGGATTTTCAAATGGGCACAGTGCTCTTGAACGGTTTCTGCAATGTATTAATCACAAACTGATGTTTCTTCAACAAAAGGCATCAAGACTTCTCTTTCCAGCAACCTCTTTTTATCAGTTATGACTAGTAGAAATGGTCTTCAATCGTTGTGGCCAGACTTGAGGTCCTTTCTACATCCCTTTTCTGTCTAGCGCTGTTTATGTGGCTATCCAGAGTATTTGGAGGGTGATAATTAGAAAAAACATCTGGTATACTAGTGAAACATTACTGTCTGTCTTCTGCTTAATGTGGTTCACTCTCTGGCTGTGTCTTGTGCTGGTCTCTGGGCCACATCTGAGTCTGTTGCATTTCTCTTCTCCTTGGATTAAATCTGGGAGGAAGGATAGCGAAGCAAGCCGTATTTTCCAGACAGCCTGTGAACACGGCTGTGGCTGCCTTTGCCTCTGCAGCAGGCTTCACCAAATCTCTTCGCAGTCGTTGCGTTTTCTTAGTGCTGAGTGTCTCTCCTTGGATTTGCCTGCCAGATGTTTCCCATTCAAGCCATATTGGTTTCCATTACCACCTTGAAAATTGACTTGAGGTAGAAATGAATATTGCAATTATATCATTTACTTTCGCATAAATTAGTGTCATTTTCTCTTAAATACCCTGCCATTTTGGACAAGCACAGTTTATTAAAAAATAATAGTAGCAGTTCAAAAGCATTGCTTCTGAATTCAGGGAGGGAAGGAATTTTTCGTGGCTTTTCCAAAGCAAAGTGGAAAAAAAAAAAAAAAAGGGGCAAAAACCTGAACTTCCTCAGAGGGCTGGGAAGCATCTTGCAGGAGCAATCAGGGCAAGCCCCACAGGCTTCCCCAGGTGCTCCTTGCCTCCGTGCTCTTCTGGCTGCCCCTGGGGTAGGGAAGGAGTAGTGGAGGGGACCTGGAGGGTGCTGGGGTGCCTCGATGGGGGCTGCTCCTGCTCATCTGGGGCAGCCTCAAGCTGCTGTGAAACTGGGTGAGAATTTCGATGAGGTGCTGCAGTAGCATCGTGGCTCCATCTGTCTGCAAAACATGCTTTAAAAGAGAAAAAGAAAAAGGTAAAAAAAGCTGTATGTGGGGTCAGAATGGCTGTCACTTGCCTTTTAAGATGCTTTTGCTTCATGGGGAAGGAGAGGCAGCTCGTGCATTTGTTTAGAGCTTGAAGCTGCCAGGGTTGGGCAGTGCTGACCTCCGTGGATCATTAGATTAAGGATTGCTCCAGTCTAAGGTTTGATGGAGGCATTTTGGGGGAAGAATTGAAAAAAAGCAAGCAGAGGGCACGGCTTTGCAATATGCAGGCAGACAGTCACGGTTCATGGGTGCCTAGTGCAGGTACACAAGAGTTAAATCGAACTATGTAAAATCCCTAATACAGTACTGGATGTTTTCTTTAGGAATCATGAAGCATGTAACATCCTTATGTTCTCCAAAGGGTTTATTTGGCAGCCTGTTAGCGTCTCACTGTGAAATGACTGAAGGGGGAATAACCAAAATAACAAGGAGGTAGGAAAAGAAGAAAAGGCAGCAGTCACCAAATTGGAATAACAACTTGGTAGCACAGCACCTTTGAACCTGTGGCTCTTTTTTCCCTTCCCCTGAGTGGGAAGCAGGGCTTAATGCCCTTGAAGACAACACTATGCTGGTCAGACTGGGACTGGGACTTGAATAATTTTGCCTCAGGCTTCCAGTTGCTGCTGGATTTCAGCATGTTTGAGGATAAGCCAGTCTGTGTAATCCAAGGCAGTGTTTGCTCATTCACTTTGGTCTTCTGCAATTATCCAGATTTTAGGCTGAGGAGCATCTTTGCAGCTAACTCGTAGCAGCAAGGAGTTGCAGAGTAAATATTGCAGGCAGCAGGAAAGAGATCTGCTATGGCAAAGATTGCTGCTTGTGAAGAGACAGAAAGTAGCTAGGGTAAGAAAATAAAAGAAAGGGGGTGAACAGAGGAAAGGATTTGGGTATTCAAATAGCTGGTGGATTAACAGGGCACAGTGCATACCTTTGGGTCTTCACTCTCTTGATCTGAAAAACAAAAAAGCTTTCAGCTCATCTGTGATATTAGTTTTTATACAGATACCTTTAATCCTAGAGTTTCCATTTTCCGAGCAAACAAAGATGTGTTTATTTTTCTTATAAGCCCTTTCCCTATCCTACACGCTGTATTTTTGAAGCTAATGACCTAGATATATGGAAACCAGAGGAAAGCAGGATCAGGGTGCTAATGACAACTTGTCAAAGGTGTCTCCTCCCGACGCAGAGCTGTGGGCTGTGTTCCCTGCTGGGGGAGCATCCCTGCCCAGCCCCATGCAGTTTTACTCGGATCCACTGTTATCCTTCTGTTTCTCTCTTCTGCCACAGCCCAAGGATAAAACCACAGTAATTCACCACACACACACACATATATATTTTAAAGTTATTTTTATTAAGAGATCAGTGATGCGATGCCAAAGGGGTGTTTTTATGTCCTTTGCGGTACCTTGGCCTCTCCCCTTAGCTTTTAGGTTGTGAATGTCCCAAGGTGCTTTTGAGAACCCCTCAGATTTGGGAAAGGTTTTTGCATTACAGAAAGCCAAAATAGCGTGCAATGGTGTGAAAGTGATGCTAACATTATGAAAACACATAACTGTTTCATAGAGAAGTTCTAGAAACAAGACTACCTGTAGGAAGCTTTGGGAACCATAGAAAATTTTCCGGTGCTTCCCCAATCCTGCTATTTTCTTTTTACTTTAAATGCTTTTTCTTGATCTTTTTTTTTTTTTTTTTTCCAGTTTGGTACTGGTGCACCTTTCTCCCCTTCCCCACTATTGTGCTTTTCCTCTCCTGTTGCCGAAAGCAGCCTTCTCGGCTTGTGTTGGTAAAGCAGAGCCTCTGCATGCAAGTTCATCAGCTTGAAGCATGCACTCTCTGTACTGTAGCTGTGAAGGACATCTGCTATGGGGCAGGGCTTCTGTGCGAGGGAAATGCCATTTCTGGTTCTCTGGAAGAAGTGTGGAGAGCATCTGTGTGAGTGGGTGGCGACAGGTCTTCCAGGTTCAGATCCCTGGGTGCTGGATGAAGAGAAAAGCATCCAAATACAGGCCGTGCTCAGGGAGCAGAACTGCAGGGAGAAAAACATTACCTAAATTTCACAGTCCTCCTTTTAAGCATACCTATTTTTTGAGTGGTTCAAACCAAAACTATCTCAGAGGTTTTTAGCTTGACTTTGGGAATAAAACTTCCTGGTGACTGAGCACCATCTGAGATAGTTAACTTGGGGGAAGGATGCCACGCATCCATCGTAAGCCTTCTCTGTCTCGTATATATTTTTCAAAGCCTGCATCCTTTTATGTTCTCTTTTTTTTTTACATCCTGGAAATGAATGCAAAGATTGTGTCTGTGTGCCTAAATATATGTGTGTATATGTGTTTATATATGTATAAACGTAAGTACATGTATAATCTGCCCAGTCAAAATGGTTTCCCAACACATCTGTTGCTGAACAGATGCTGTCTGTATTGGTCGATTTGGCTGTTGTTGGCCTTCTGTGGTTGGTGTTAACATAAATATTTAAAGAGTAATGAACATCTGATTGCTATGGTATAATCTAATGTAACATAGGAGAATCCCAAAGGTTTGGTTCGCTCTGAGTGTCACATGTCCCAGAACCTTAGCTCCTACCGTTTGCAGTTCACTTGCTGAAGTCAAGGAATCGGCTACGTGACTTTGATTGCTGGTGTATGACAGTGGATGTTGGGCTGCTTCGAGGGGTGTGTGCAGGCACACACCTGTCGTCTGAAACGCTGCTCAGCAATGGAGTGTAGGCAATATTTGTAATAAAAAAAATAAAACAGTACTGTAAAATATTCAAAGAAGTGAAAAGTAATACAAGAGATGACTTGTAAGAGTGAGAATTTTGCAGTATTTAAGAAGTGTATGCATTAGGCTTTTACTTGCATAACTATAGGATGTCTCCTTTTAAAACCTTTAGAATATAATCTTTTTATGTAAATAATGCAGTTGCTCCTTTCACTTGCATTTACAACATAGACATACTCCAACTGCAGTTAATTAAAAGTGGCTGTGTGGGTGGAGGAAGTAGTGTCTGTAGTCATGCAGGTACTGTTGGCTTAGATGTCGTTTCTCATTCCTGGATCTCCACGAGCTTTACCAGGAGGAGTACCTGCTGGTATCCTCAAGTGACAGATCTGTGCAGGGGGCTTGGGGACTTTGCAACACACTGACCTCTCTCCATGGCAGACCTCAGGGGAGCTGTGGCTGCCCAGTAGCCCTGCAGATCGGAGCGTAAATGCTGTTGCTGAGGTTGGGGCACAGGTCCCTGAGGTGTTGGAGGAGGGAAAGCCACCCTGCTCCCATCACGGGCCCTGCTCTGTGTCCCAGGATATCACCACGTGCTGCAGGACTTTGTTTTCTGCAAGTGTTGGTAACCATTGTCATGCCAGTTACTGCTGGAAGGCATTAGCCTTGGATTTTTGTTTGCTGTTTCTTTATTTTTTATTGTAATTAATCTGATTTTTATATGTTTTTTTATAGATATAGTGTATGCATGTGTGTTCTGTATATGCATCTGTTGTTTCAGGCAGAAATCTCACAGGTTGATCACTGGAAAATAAACCACCTGACTTTGTAATCTGTGCAACTACTTAGGTTAGCAATAACCATGTTTATAGCATAATAATTAACCGTCCCTTTCCTCCCACCCAATTATTTTATACAATGCTTCAGTTGATTTAATCAGTGCCCTTTCGAGCAAGTGTGTCCTTTTAAAAACTAATGGATTTCCAGCAGGATCAGATTTTCTTTTTGACTCTTTTGTTGCTAGTTTCTTTAGAGATGATTTAATCTCTGTAAAACTGGCATCCATACTTGCCATTCTTGATTATATTACTACTTAACAAGCTGTATTAAATTTGTGGAAAAAAAAAATCAAATCAGAAAATTGAGCACTAGAGAGTAACAAGTAAAACATTTTTTTTCTAGTACTGTTTCCACTGATGGGAAGTGTATGTAATCAAGTTATTTCTGAATTATCTTCAAGCTAGGAGAATAAGAAAACTTAGGATAATTAATCATTTGAAAGTAACTACACAGAAACGCCACTACAAATGATGGCCCATAACTTCGTCGTGTACAGCACTGTCCTTGCCTTCTCGGCAAACCATTTGGTTTTGCTTTTGCATGCAGTGGGACTGTATCTAGCTGGAATCTGTCACCAGGTGGGCATTTGAAGGTACTCCTTGCTCTAATTGCAGCAAATCTTGCTCAGAAACCATCAATTATGGGTTCCGTGCAGTGGGCATCTGGGCTGGCGGGGAGCTGCTTGGTGAAAGCTTTGGGTGGTTTCATGACCCTGCGAAGTGTCGATGACCAAGAAGAGCCAGGATGTGTGGCTACAGAAGAGCCAGGTAGGGTAGAGGGGATGCGCCTGTCCCTGGGGATGGAAGTAGGTGCTTGTGCCTCAGGGCCAGAAGCAAGGGTTGTGCTTCCTACCCGTGGAGATGAAGGCAGTGACAAAGCTCTTGGGGCTTCAGGCTTCCTTAGGATCTGGCTGGGCTGGAGGAGCAGCAGCCTTTAGGGGCTTCAGGATCTGAGCTGCTCTGTATAATTACTGAGTCCTCTGCCGTGATTCCTGTCACGATTTTGAGCCTTCCTCAATCCAAAATACACCGCAGCAGTCTGCTGGGAGGCCAGGCCACACAGAGGAGAAACCCCCTCACAGACCACCCCAGGGCCTTGGATTGAAGGGCACTCTCCCATCCCTCCATCGACAAGACCTGTGAGGCCTTCTCAGTGCCCTTGCTTGCTTCCTAGAAGGGGACAAGTGCACAGAGGCGGATGTGCCTGGGGATCCTGGTGGCCTTCCCCAGGGAAAGAGATGATGAGGAAGGACCAAGGCCCGTGGGCCTGGGAGGAGGCAGGCAGTGCTAAGCAAAGCTGTCATTCTCGAAGCAGAAACATGTGTGGTGCCGTGGGGGTTCAGTAAGTTGCTCACCAGAAAGGTTTCTCTCTAATGTCCATCATTTAATGGTTGGCTTATGCCCTTGAAGTGAGATGTCTTCTATCCGTAATACAGCTGTGGTAATTTCATTCTAAAAGTACCCTATTTGATTAAGAAGCAGCCATGAAGGCAAATATTAAATCTCTAGGTGGAAACTTGGCCCGGCAGAAGTAAATGAGAAGTTTCCATTAAGTGAGGCCAGGCCAGGGTGTCCCCTCCGACCAGGGCACGGGGCTGCTTGGCGCAGCACGGCCCATTTGTCACAGCAGGAGTATAAATTTGTTTCCTATGACTGACATATATTTGTCCTTTTCCTTTATTACGGTAATAATTTATTCAAAATACCTTCTTAAAAAAAAAGAGAAGTGTCGAGAGCATCAGAGTTTAATCTTAATTTTGTCCTAACCTTTACAAAATAGATTAAATTGCTCGTGAAAGTAATACCAGCGGCCTTGTTCACACCGAGCTGCTCGGGCCAGTGAAGGCGAGCTATCCACCTTGTAATATCTGTCAGCGCATGAAATGTGAGGAGCACCTCACCTGCGTGAGGCGTGTGGGCCTTGGGTGCGTTTAAACAACACAAACGTGGTGCAGTGTCGTTGAGGAGCCCAGAGATGTTAAAACAGCCCACTTGTTTTACTAGGCATCTCTGCCAGCGCAGTGGGTTTTCTTTTTCACTTGTAAATTTTTACACTGCTGTATAAAATATGGAGATGCTTTATTATTATCTTGTGGCATTGAATTATCAGGGAATGGGGAGGAAGCAAGGTGTTTTACATCTGGGGTAAGTAATTGCCTTTCTCAAAGGCAATTTTATGGCAAAAAAACGTCTGGTTGCCTGCTGGTGCTCAGGACAGTGTTGTGCAAATGCACCTGTGCTTTAGCTGTCTTACTATGGCAATGTTATGGAGCAACCTGTACCTGTTAAGCTGTCCCCTGGCAGCAGATGAGGATGTTTGCTCTCACCTTAAGCTAAGTGAGGGCAAAACAGGGGAATTTTTGTCATGTTGAGGTGTCTGAATCAGTTATGGACTGAGTGCTAATTCAGGTGAAGGCTTTGCCATGTGTGGGGGTAAGCAGCATGAATGGTCGGGTTGGGTTGTTCACACCTGGCTCACGTGCTTGTGCCCTAAGTTTGACTGGAAGAGTATCAGCTGCTGTCGAGCTTTCAGACAAGACATCCAGCCGCTGCAAAAATAGAAGGGATAGCCCGGCTGCTCACAGGGTCTCTGGAGGAAAAAGGAAAACCTTGTCTTTGATCTCTTCTGCAGAGGTTGAAAGCATTTTTCCCAGCCCATGTGATGAGGTGGCTGCAGAAATGGTGGTCTTTGTGTGCATCAAAAGCTGCTGAGCTTCCCACCATGCTGCACCTTGCTGCCTGGCAGGAGAAGCGAGCTGGCAGGCTGAGCAGAGCCTGCTCCCAGCCTTATGTTTGTGACCATGACCCTGTTTCAGCTCCATCCCCCCTAAAAAGCCATGCAACTCTTCTCTCCACGCCTGGTAGACAGTTAACAGTGTATTTTGCCGTAATAAATGGGGGTGATGCACTGGAGGAGCTGATTCAGCTGCAGAAAAAAATAATTGGTTTTGTTGGTTCTTTTGTTCTTCTTTTAAGGGAGAAACAAAAGAGGAATCTCAGGGGAGGATATATATTTGTTTGTTCATCTGCCTTTTTAGTCCTTCTTTCTGTTTCTTCTTTTCCCCTCCGTAAAAGCAGGCTGCCCCAGCCTGCGAGGATGGTGACGAGGCTTCTTTATTAGGAGGAGTCGGGGGGACTGAAACAGAAACGCATGGTGGTGTTGTGTTCAATAAATACAAATAGGAGGTCTGGTTGGAAACAACTGGGAAGGAGCGTTCCCTGATGCCAGGAATGTGTGAGCATGGCAAGTATGAGTGGCTCAAGCCCGGGGTCTGGTTTCTGAGCCCTCCTTTGAGATGCACCATGATGCTGCTTCTACTCAGTTGCCTTAGAGCCTTGGCTCCATGGTTTAACTGTTTTAAGTGTCTTCCATATAAAAAGTCAAACCCTCCCTGAGGTGCTAGTCATTAAAAGCATTCCACCAGCAAGTTCGACCACAGCACGAACTGGTGGGTCTCCTTTTCTGTTCATAATCATTCATCTTCACCTGCTCCCCTTCAAAATAAAAAGGAAAAAGGCTGCTGAGCTCTGTGGAAGAGTTACCCTACGAGCTGCTACTGCCGTTGTGCTGAAACCTGCTGTGTGTGGGCATGCGGGCAAATGCAGCCATGTATCAGGAGGGTTAAAAATACGCATACGCTCATAGAACTTTGAGGGAGGTTTCACCAGCATAAAAACCCCAGCCCTCCAAAACTGGCAGTAGATGGGCAATATTTTGAGGCTCTTAATCCCCGTGGTGTTCGCCCAGTAAAAAGCTGTCTCATGGCTGGCAAGTAGAAACTGGCATGCTGTAGAGTGATTAAAAATATGTTTATGTAAAATATCCCTGCTGTTGATGCGTAACTATTTCTTTTTAACTCCTTTACCAGGGAAGTTAATATGTTAATTATTCAAAGACAGGTGCAAAACAAGGGGAGTGAATAGAGAAGAAGAAATTTAGATACTGGTTTCTTCAGCCACCACTTGTTGACTTGTTCCAGAGTTTCGTGTTAAAGTCTTTGTGTTGTCAAAGGGATAAAGGTGGGACTCCAGTGCTACATGCAAAGCAGTGCTTAAGCATCTTTCAGTTTCTTGTAATTGAATGGTTAATTGTATCATCAGAGTATAGAGGTCTGTGGAATAACCGTCCAGGTCTGTACAGGGAAAAGACTTTTCAGTGAAAGCCGGCTCCTTCCCCGGGGCCCTGTGACTTTGTGGGGTGAAGAGCTGGAGGTTGGGCAGCACAGGAGCTCAAGCTCTGTCTGCCAAAAGCAAGGTTTGACCTCAGGCATGGAAAGCCACGAAGTTCAGCTGCTTCTTGCAGGAAAGCTGGCTTGCTTGTCTGTGGTGAATGGCATGGGCCAAATTAATCTCTAACAGGAGCAGGCACAACTCATCGCTGGTATCAATCAGTTATTTGTGTTGGTGACAGATTTAAGCCCCAGTTCTCGAGTTCATTTAAACACCACTCAAATCAGTGACATGTTTTGAAATATAGCAAGGAACACATTCATAGAATAAAAATCCATAGAGGTTTATTAAATGTGGAGAAACTACCTGTGGCATGGGAGCTCCCTCGGCACGAGCTGCTGGGGACCAGGAGAGGATCTGCAGAAATACTGCATTTTTGACCTGATTGCGTAGTCTTTCCTTGGGCCTCTCCCAGCTGTAATGTATAGTGGAATTATGTTTGCGCATGAACTTTGATTCCTTCCGTGATGTGCCCCTGGAAGGCTGGCCTTACCAAAAAGAAAACATGTTCTTTTATTTTTTATTTATTTTTTCCTTAGAGATGAATGGCAATACTTGCTCCAAACACATCCCGGTGGACTTTCATTGACTTCAAGGTCATTACAACAGGGCAAAGCCAGCCAGTATTCTTCACACACCCTTCTGCCACCTTTTATGCCCATTTTCTATTCCCTAGGTGGGCTTTGCTGCCCGCCCCGCTGGGCTGGTGCCCTGTGCATCCAGTGCGCAGCAGTGATTAACTGCTATGCCCCTGAGGTTTCCCCCCACAAAACCCTCTTTCAGCAGATTCCTTATCTGCTATCAAGGGAGTGTTTACAGCAGCTAAAGCTCTTAAATGCCTTGTCTCTGAGACTGATGGTGATAATTAAAGCAGTGCTTTCCAGCCCTCTGCTCTTCTTCGCTGAATTGCTGGAAAGTGGGGAACAGGGTTGTGCGAGCCAACAGGAAACCGTGGAAATCCGTGTTCAGCAATTTGGTGTGTATTATTTCTTTGGCTTGTTAGTGTGTCCTCGCTGCTGGATGCAGATACCTAGCTTGCAGAAACCTCCAGGTAGGGGAGAGAATTGCCCAGCAATTGTAGGCCGTGTTTTGACTCCTCCTGTGCTGAAAAAAGTCCATCGCTATGTGTTGTAATTTAATCAGTGTAAGAGACCTGTGTCTGTGGATTTATGAAATGATGGGGAAGGGTGGTGGGATATTAGCTTTGGGGATAAAAAAACAAATTAAGTGAAACAACTGATTTCTCTTCTGCTCCTATTATGGATGAAATAGCAAAAAAGCAGCATCCAACTAAAACGCCAGACGCAGAAATCATGGCTGGTAATCATAGTGACACCAGGACGAGTTTTTCTAGGTGTGCTGTGAAATTGTGCAGTAAATTAAGTTAGACGAGATGTATTATTCCCCGTTTTAGTAAATAAGTCTCCTGACAGGAGGCCCCAGCGAGGAGTGGCTGCAGAGAGCTTCACTGCTGCACGGGGCCGGGGCTCGGTGCAGTGCGTGGGGCTCAGCCGCTCCGGCACTTCGCGAGCCACGTGCTCTGGGAGATGCTGCCAAGGGCTCCTGGGCTCACACAGCTGCTGTTGTCATCTTCTGTCTTTTCCTTTTGTCATCTTGTCAGTCACGATCCTTGCTTCTGTCTTCCCGGCTTATGTAAAGGCTGGGGTTGTTTTATGGTCCTGCATCGCGCCCAATAGAGGCAGAGGCTGTGTGGGGCCTCGTGTGGTGTTGCCGAGGAATCAGGGTGTCCCCTGGCAGGGTTCTGCAGGTGGGCAAGGACCATGTGAGCACCCCATGCCTGCTGCCCCAGCTGGGAAGTGCCCCGTCCTCGGTCCTCAGCTCTCTCATGGCCCATGCGTGGAAGATGTCTTGCTCGCTGGTCCCCTGATTTGCCTGTGGCACAGGCTGATCCCCATTCAAAAACATACTGTGCTTGCACCCCTTCCTACAGCAGTCAGGGGAAAGGAAGTGCTTTCATCTTCATTCTACTGCAGGTCAGTCTCTGCCATATCTTCTGAAAGTATCTGCTTGATTCCGTGGCAGCAGCCCTCCTCTGAAAGGTGTCATCCCTGTCTTCAGTGGAAATGGTGCTAATTTGTCTCCATCTCTAGACCTAGCTGTGATAACTTAGCTGCTTAGCAGCAGATGGGCTACGTGGCCTGCTCACGTGTGCCAAGTTGTGACCTGAAGGGAGATTTATTTAGCGTGGCCAGTGGCACACATGCTCACGTACCTGTAGCCACACTGTTTTCAGCTGGATGCCTGTTGAGGAACTGCAGAGCAGATTTGGATGTGCAGGGGGGTGAGCCTGGGGGCTTCTTGGCACAGCGTGGCATGAGGAGGTGACCAACAACCAGGCTGAGCTCAGAGACCATGTTAAAAACCAACTGTAATATTTCAGCTGCATCCTCGTGCATCTGAGCTTATAAATGGTGGGCGACAGCAGTGGTCCCTGCAGAGCACGAGGCTTATGGGGGAAAGGCGGCACTTGCCCTCGGTGCAGGCAGTGTGGTTTTGCCTGGGTTGTTTGTGGGTGGGAGGACAGAGCTGCTGCTCCTGGCCGTGTCTAAGGCTGGATCCTAGGACTTGGCTTCATTTTTTAACCTGGGAAGCAAGGAGTAACTATTAAAAAACAACAACAACAACAACACTGAACGAAGGCTATCAGGGTCTGACCTCTGTATAAAAATAAGACAATTTGTTCTGGAAGTAATAATGCAACAAGAGCATCCAGAAAGTCAGCTCATGCGTAAAGCCACAGAGTGCATCAGGTACAAGCTGCTTCTGTAGCCTCCGCTGTCTGTATCCATTACCCAAATTAGCACTTAGCAAAAGCGGGGCTCTTCCCCCGCTGTGCTTGCAGCGGGAGGGGGTAAGCGAGCGGTGCTCTGTCTGAACCCGTTATGTGCTCTTGTGTGGGTAATCGCTGACAGTACGTGCTCCCTGGGAGCCGAGGGCAGTGTTACGGTATCTTCAAGAGGTTTAACGACAGCATAAAAAATGTGATCAGTATTCAGTTGAGTTAAAATTTCAACATTCAGTTTAGTATTTGATTACACGTAGCAGCTTTCTTCTTCACGCTTGCTGTCAGCATCGTTGGCTGTGGCATCCTCTTAGTACAGCGTAGAAATCCGAGGTGGTAGCTTGCTGCCCAAATTGTATTTACACTGAGACGCCCCCGTAAGCAATGAAAATAAATGTTCTGAAATGTTGATTTGGAGATTTCTTTAGTAAGGAGGTGTTTAATAAGTACCTACCAATGTAAACAAATTGAGTTCCTTGAGTCACAGCTGGAGCTGCAACTTTTTCTCCCTTGATTATCAAGGAATATATTCTGCATGGACGAATTTGCATCTTAGCAAGACATCTGGTTGCTAAATAATATAATTAAAGTAAACACAGAGTAACAGAGACCTAATCCCACGTTCCTAATGAGGAGAGAATAGTTTCTGCGTGAGTGCAGTGCATTGGCTGGACTTGTGCTGGGAAGAGCAAGGGGAGAAAGAAAGAGCAAGAAAAGCTATAGGGAAAAACTGGAGAAAAGGGAAGGGGGAGAAACAGAAGAGAGGAGGGTGCAAGAAAGAGGAAATAAGAGGTGCCTCTGCCAAACCCTGGAGTGACATGATGCCAGAGGCTGCATGTGCTGAAAGGGCAATGACCAAGAGGCAGATCCTGGAGAAGTCACTGCTGATGGAGCTGCAACACCCACAATAGATTCTAGTGGTTCCTCAAAACTGGCAAAGCACTTACTTGTGCTTTGCTCAAAACTTAGAGGCTTTTTTTTTTTTTTTTTTACTTTAAGTGATTGCATAAAGGACATTTTTCTTCCTAAGCAATTGGATTTTCCCTTTTGCTGTTTTAATAATTTTTGAGCACGGAAAGCCAAATGTCGACAAATCTGTGCAAAGTTACTATATTTAGTTTTTGAAGACAAAACACAGGAGCATCTAGGTGGAAAGCAGTTAGCAGATCTCAGCTGTCCTGCTCTTTCCAAGCCATGATGTTCCAGTAGTCTGCTTGGGGCACAACAGAAAGGTTTTTTCAAACCTTGTCAAGCAAAGGTTCAGGGTGCTGGTGGTGGTAATGTGAGCCATCATCTCCTGAAGGTGCCTCCTCCCAAGGGCAAAACCCAAGCGCTGCTGTTTTCTAATGCTGAAGGTGTGCCCCATGTGTCCATGTCCCTTTGCTCCATAACAAAGCAATGTGGCATTTGGGAGGGTTTTCCTGTAGGGTCTTGTCCCCACATCTTGGCTCTGCCGCTGGTGCGTGGATATCCCGGCTTTGCTGCATGATGGGTGTTGCTTTTGCTATCAGAGCTTTCATTCCTCTTGCCTGGCAGCTGCAGTACTTGTGGTGGGGTCCTTCTCCTATAACTCCTCTCCGCTTAGCAATTATTTCAAAGATGTACTCTGAGGTGGTTACTTCCTGGCACTACTGAAGATCTACCGTGAAAGCTCTTCAGCCACAAGGGTAAATCTGTGCTTTTCCAGAAAGGTGTGGGGGAATTGTCTGGCTGAGGATATTCTTCATGCTCCAGCATAGACCTGGCTTACTTTGGCAGAAAAACCTGTCTGGAAGATCCTGGCAGGGCAGAAGATCCCTGGAAGAAATTTCAGGCCCAATTTGGAGAGTCTCTGCTGGGACAATGAATCACACGTCTGCTTGCCTGCCAGGCGTGGGCTGCCCGTTCGATCCTCATTGTCTCTAATATTTTGCCCAGTAGGAATTAAAGGTAGTGCTAACTTACCTTGCTGCTGGCATCAGCACGTCTCAGATGTTCCCAGCACAGAAAGCATTTGCTGTTTGGGTGTACTTGCTGTGATTTCCATCACGTTGGTTTGCAAAGACGGAACACAGGCAGGCTGTCAGTCAGGGCTGCGGGAGGAGATGCGGCATGGGGGTAATTGCTCTTCCATTTTCTTTACTAACTGTAAACAAAATGGATAAAAACTTGAACGCCGGTTGGTCACATTCTCTTATTAGCTGCTGCTCCCACAAAGGCATACAGCAGCGCCTTTGTTATAAACATCTTAGCAAGAAAAGATAATGGAGTTAAATGATGTGCCAGCTGGGAAGAGAAGTGGGTGAGATGATAGTGTCGGAACGAGGACTCTGGTTTCATGAAAACCAGGCGATATCTACCCTTACCTTTTGTACGTGAGTACATAAACCTTTCATCTACTCGGCTCTAAGGAATATTTTCCCATCTAACACCCCGCTAACAAATCTATTTTCAATGCAACCTAAGGTAACAGATTTCTTTACTTAGTCTATTTTATGCTACTGTATTTTTGTACTCCTAGGTTGTGTTTAGTGATGTACTGGCATTGCTCTTAGGCAGGGGTTCCCCGGAAAAGCAATGTGCAGGTATGCAATAACGCACAGAAAGCTTTATCGTGAAACTCTCCTGGGAACTTTTAGTATGAAAGGCAAAAAGAACACACCAGATGCACAAGCATCCAAATCACCACCACCCAAAACGTTTCATGGAGGATGTTTGGAGTGTTGTCCCACTGTTCTTGCATTGGTATGGGATGTAAAGATTTATAAGATCTGTTTCCCCTAGTAATACGTGATTTGCTCTGTTTGTGAGAGAGAACTTCTCAGACTCAGAGCTGGGGCAGAAGCAAAGCAGAGATCCCACCCTTTCCCTTGCCAACATAGTGACCGTGCTGCCGAATATCATCCTTGTATTTCCCAGCACCATGTGCCCTACTGCTGTTTAGTGCCAGTCCCTGAGAGAAGCAAACTATGGAAATAGAGCCTGCTTTGGCACATCTTTGACTTCAGAGACCCTGTGCTGAGTAAATTCTGAGTGTGTTCCTGCATTGAAACCTTTGTGTGAAGAACAACACAACTTGATTTATTTGCTTCTTGAACATGCAGGGCAGAAGCATATGTGAAAACATATGTAAGAAATGTAAGGTGCAGGTTTTTGTTCTTTTTAATGGGGTTGGTTGCGCTCGTAATGGAGAGCATTTGTTTACATGTTCTCATAGCTCGGCGAGCTGCGTGGAGAAAACAATGTGCCTTTGGGGACAAATGTCTTAGGATAAAGCAATGTGTTTGTGGCGATACATCTGTATTTTTTAAGGGAGAGGCATTTGCTTGTTCCTCTTCCAGGTCACATCTGGAGTGTCTTTTTTGTAGCGAATTTCCAGGCTGTCCCCACTCACTGTGACCAGGTGCTTGCACTGCGTTTCTTTGGGGTGAAATTCCCTGGGGTGATGTGCTCCAAATCTCCCTTAAGGCTGTCTGGTTGCTCACAAGCATTTAGTCCCCAGGACCACGTCTGCGTGAAAATTCCCCAAGTGCGTGTGCTGTGGGGGTCAGGTGCTGGGTGCTGTTTTTTGTTCCTGCAGCCCAGGACATGCGGTGAGTATGGGGAGGGAAAAGGAGTGACTCTGGCTGTCTCTGCCTTTCTTGTGCTAGGCATTTCCCTCTGGTGTGTTGTGGCAGGATGAAGGAGGAGGGGTCTTTTTATGCTGTCTTTTCACTGTAGGTGGTGTTTCACTGCTTGTTCTCTACTTAAAACTGCTTTCCTGCAAGATTGTAAGAAAATGTCCATACTAAATCCATCTGATCAGATTTTGTCTGGGGAAAACCACCTGCTTCCCCTCTTACACCTCCATCAGTTTCTTAAGCCTTTCTTTTTGCTCAAATTTTCAGTTCTTCTTACAGTAGCAAGATAATCACATCTCTGCTTTCCTCTTCTCTTTTCAACCCACCATGATTCTTCTGCTGCTGCCCTGCCTCATTTGTTTCTTCCTCTGATTCTCCTCATTAAATAAATTGCAGCTGGAATGTCCTGTCAGATGAACAGTAAATTGATATATTGCAGCCCAAACTTCAAAAAGGAAAAAAAGAATTTAATTACAGTGACCCGCGTCCTTTTTCTACCATGGTCAGTGATAAAATGGCTATCGACTTAATTGAGAACAAAGCACTGCTCCCCCTGACTTCACATTGCTTCTTTATTATCATTAATAACTGGGGTTTTGCAATTTATATGAGGAGCAGCCAAGCCAGCAGGCCAAAACCTTCCCCTTTTGTTGGTTTAATGGTTGGGGAGGTTTTATGGCTATCGGCCAGGGACCTCCCTGATGGAGCTGATGTGGGGAAGTACCACCTCCAACAGGGGAAATAAAAAGAAACTCTGCAATCCGAGATAGGAAATAACATACCAAGTGCGTATAAAATGCGTTCATTTGGCTATGACTTTTTTTTTGTTTAAGTTCTGAAGAGAAAGCCATATGGAAATTACCTTTCTGTTTTATATATTGAAATAGAGGAGCTCGGGGGCAGAATTGTAAATGATGTGGTTATGAGTTTACTCTGCACTCGTAGGTATGTTCCCTTATCTTGTTATACGGCTGCTCCTAGGAATCAAATATTTAAGTTTACATTGCACTACTTCTGATGGCTGGAAGCATTCGGTTTTGTAGATGATGCTATATATCAGCTTTACGGTTCTCTTGGTAGTTTAAAGGAAAGGCAGAACATGCTCTCATGACTCCCTCAACAAGACCTTAAAGCTCTCTGGCACTCTCTTTTCCTGCGGGACAAGATTTATTCTGGTCATCTACAAGTGTACATTTTTCAATGACTGCAATTTTTGGTGCTGTCTGGAAAGCAAGGCTACTTACGTTGATCGAGGATTTCCGTCGCTCTTGACTTCAGGAGAAAAAAGAAAACAGAGTTTTTGGTTTTCTTTTCCTCTTCAGCATACGCCGTGTCATTATGCAGTAATGTGTTATTCGCTTTTGCTCCCAAAACACCTTTTCCTTTCAGTTGTGGAAGTGTTTTTGGCATTCCACGCTAGATCATCTTTGTTCTGAAAACAACAATGAACTTGAGGCGACGGTGAAGCTGAATTGTAGACTCTCGAGTAGAAAAAGGAAAGGGCAAACCTTACCCTTGTGTATTTGTGCATCCATTGTGATCTGGAGCACATCACACTTTTTTTTTTCTTTTTTTTTTTTTTTTTTCCTATCATGCTTCTTGACTTTGTCATGTTCACATGACCTCTCCCAGTAGAAAAGAAGAAATTGTGTTGCTGGGGTGCTTTGTGCAGCACCTCATCGCCCACTGGGGATGCCTTAGCATCTCTTTCCATGCTGTTTCTGTCTTTGGAAGCATGTTAGCCCGGTTTCTGGATGTCGATGTCACAGCAATCTGGGCTTTCCTTTGCTGCCCTGGGGAGTTAAAAGGAGCTGTGTGGGGTGCCTGGTGGCAGGGCACGGGAGTGCCTACGTCACACAGCACAGTATGGCACAGTGTGGAGCATTTATTTGTTTGCTGAATGTGATGTAAGGTCTTTTCAGGTGTAAGGGGCTTTCAGACTACGTGGAAAGGTTTTTCCCTCTTTCCAATGTTCTTGAAAAATTCATCCTGCTTGGGGGTGCTTGAGAAATAGAAAAGCCATTCTCTCACCAGCTAACAAAGCCTCAGGGTGAGTGAGTCCCAAACCTGCCTTCTGCTGACCTGCAGCGGAGGGGCTGCAAGCCACTTGTCTGCCTTGGAAGTGCTGGGCTGGTGGGAGGGAGCCTCTCTCTCTCTCTCTCTCTGTGCCATAAAGTCAGACCGTGCTATTAAGAAGTCATTTTGATCATTCAGGGGTGTTGTACAATGCTGAAAAAGCGCGTGTTCCTGTCTGTGCCGTGTTTTTGTTTGGGGTTCTTCAAAGTACAAAAGAAATGGTGTGTGCAGCTGTGGCACAGGTTGGACTTCTTGCTGGGGAAATGCTGTGTACCCACAGAAACCAGAACCCCCTGAATTGAAGCAGAAGGGTTTTTTTCCAGGTGAGAGGGGCTCATGTTGTGGAGCAAGGAGCAGTGCACCTCCTGGGCTTCCCCTGCAGCCATGGTCCATGTCTTCGTGGCTGTTTGTCTCCCCGAGCCTGAGCCTAAGGAGCGAGAGGAAATTAATAAATGTTAATATATGCTAGTTTAATTGAGAAGTGCTGTTTTCATCAACTGCTGTTTGAAGAACAGACTTAAGTATGTTTGTCAGCTCAAACAAATGTTGGCTTTTTAAAGCTGTTGCACAAATACAGGGCTCTTGCTGCCTTTAAAGAGGTTCAGAGCTGCGAACAGTGCAGAACCCAGAATCTGTGCCCGCAATTCAATAAAGCTTATTAAAGGTAATATTTTCTACTCAGTAGCCTAAACCAAGCTATAGACAGCCTCCAGATCCTGGTTGATGCACCTAATTTTGTGGTTAGCTCCAGCACTGCAGCATCCAGCCTTCCTGTTTATTTGGAGCAACCAGAAGTGATTTTGGTCTTACTCCCATGTTGGTGCGTGCGAGTGTGTTTTACCCCCAGACCTTTGGAAGTCTTCACTTCTGGTTTGAGGAGCAGGAAGAACCACGTTTGTTCTGCGTGCTGCTGAGCGAGAATAACCTTCTCAGCATCCCCAGCCCAGAGAAGTCTCGTGGCGATAATTACCCAACATGGAAATGTGATCTCTGTAAGCAAAACTGGGAGACTTCTGTTTAAAAATATTTGAGCGTACTCCTGCTTTTTCAGGGAAACCACCTGAGCCATTCTGGCATTCTAAAGCTGAAGTGACATCTGCCTTACACATCTTTTAAAAATTATTTTTAAGTGAAATCAAGGACTTTTCTTGAAATTAATTATAGTTGGGAGGTAAAGGGCAATGCAATTTCAAAGTGAAAGACCTGAGCAGCTTTTCAAGGTTGGTGGAAATGTCTGAGGGCTGCAGACTTGTTTTCTTAGATACAGTTGTGGTTACTTGGCTCCTGTCTCACAGAGAAGTTGGTGCCTAATCCATGGGGTAGGTAGGAAAGATAAGACCTATTGACCACAAGGAGTGGCTGGAAAAGCTTCAACAGGCATGCTTTGGGAAGGAGTGTGCGCTAATAAGCTAGCATTACTTTGCTGGGTGTGAATTCTCTTCCTAATGTGCCTGTCGAATATCACTGCCTCTTTCTGCGCATACCCAAAAGAGACTTACTTCTTCAGAGACTTGGTGGTCAAGGCACAGGAATCCGGATGCCCTTGAGTTCAAAGAGAAATAGTTGCTTGGAAGTAGGGGTCCTGAGTTCTGGTTAATTAGTTATTGTGATTTCCTGTAGAAATGGCCCGTCCCTTATTTCATCAGTAGCAAATTAAAACGTGGCCCCTTCTGGACAGTCAGAACAAGAGGCTCATTGTGGTACGCTGCGTAGTGCTAACCTTTCTCAAATATAACCACAGATCCAGACCTGTAATATTAGGAATAACACGCAGGCTGAGACCTTCACAAACCAGTTTTCTCAAGCCGAGATAAAGCCTGGAAAAACAGCCCACCCTATAGCTGTAATCTCCCACGGAGAGGAGACAGGCATCCCTTGTCGCGGGGGCAATGCCCGTATTTGTGTAGTGGCTGCCACCCTCCTCCCTGCCTTAGCCAGGCTCTATTTTAACCTTCCTGGGCTTCAATAGTGAATTTGGGCTGACACAGGGCGCTATTGATATGGCCAGCACAGATGCTGATTCACGTGGAAGGGGCTGGATGTGAGCTGTGGAGAAGCCCCTTGGCTGTGCGGGTGCACCCGCCTTCGGTATCATCCCCGCTGGAAAAATCCTCTTCAAAGGCCTGCACATCCCACCGCAGCTGAGGGGCAGGGAAACAGAAGCCCCAGTATGGGGGCGTTTGTGTTTTAAAAGTGTGCAAGAAGGGTTTCCTTGTGACTCTGGGCAGATTGATTTCACTTCCTTGGTTTTAGGTGGCTTTTTTTTTTTTTTTTTTAACCAGTGCATTTAGCAAAGTTAAATAAAAATGCCAAAGGCAGCTTGATGCGGTCATGCTGTTTTCAGATATTTCAGGCAGCCACGTTCCTGGCCAAGAGCAGCAGCACAAATCTAAACCGTGCAAAGCACCCTCTGTTTGCAGAGGCTAATGGCATCCCTCTAGAGTAGTCTTATTCAAGTAAATCTGATGTAATTGTTTGTTTTCATCACAAAGAGCATCAGGAAACCTTAGAAAATATATCACCCTCATGTCCTTAGGTGCTTTGAAGTGCAGGATACAGAAAGACCAGGAGGTGGAGAAGCAGTCAGATGTGTGAGTGGCTCTGCAGACATCATAGCTTTTCTTTCTTTGGCTATGTATGTTTTAAGTAAATATTTTTTACTTACTAATCTCTTAATGGCTGAAAGAAACACCCCAGCAGAGGTAGACCAAGGCATGGTGCCCTGACCAGGGCAGGAGGGCTCGCAGAGCTGTGTTGTCTCAGGAGTTCTGGACTCGATGGTTCCTGGAGAGATGCAGGGTGCTTGGCACGAGGGGCTCCGTACCTCAGGTTTTCTGCCTCACATATGTACTTCTCATATATTTATTCCCTCCCTTATGGAGGCAGGTGCTGTCCTCTCAGCAATCTTCCTTTGTTCCCCAAGTTAAATTAGAGCCATCCTGTCTGCAGCACGTCTCGCTTTTCATGTGTGGTGCAGCATAACTTTAGCCTATGGAGAAATTCAAGGGAATAAAATGTCATATTTTTCCTGAACTCTTCCTGAAAAAAAAAAGGTATATTTTTTTAGCAAGCTGTCCTGCAAGGATGCTGAATCCTCAGCTGCAATTGTGGGTGAGGCAGGAATTCCCTCCAGGTCGACGTTTTTAGCATGGCTCCTATTCTAAGCAACCACACGCAGCGAAAACAAAAGAAGCCCAAACACATTATGCAGCCGCTGACCTTGATCAGGTTCAAAATTATTTTAACCATTAAACAGTAGCAAGAGTGACTTTTATTGTGGGAAGTATTTTACGCCACATTCAGGCGTGATTGCTGGAGTCCGGGGTCCGGCTTTAACTTTATTATGCTCCACGTCTCTTGAGCTAATTTATCAAAATGACATACAGCTCTGGGGGCAGCGCCGTGGTGTATGATTGACTAAATAGGACTGTGAATTTCTCAAACGCTTTTAAAGTTCACTGCTTTCACACAAGGTGTTTTTGTTGTGCCAACACACTTCCTCTCGGAGCCGCCCCATCCTCTGAGCGGCGTGGTGAATTTTCTAATGACAGAAATAGGACTGCAGGGCCCACCAGCCACGTCTTAAGGGCACTTTCTTGTCCAAGTGCTACTGAGCTGCTCATTCTGACACACACATCCATTTTTGTATGTGATCAAGAGATTAACCTCTGAATTTTGGTGAGTTTTGTAGGCAGTCATCATTTTGAAAAAATGCTGCAATAACCATATTATCCCATTTGCTCGGTTTGAAATTTACCTGCAGTTTTCAGTACAAAATGCAATAACTTTTTATACCTTTTCAAGTATTACTCGTAGTTTTAATTGTTGTCAGTTCCCGGCCGCTAATGAAAGAGCATAAAATTGGAGTGTCCCATTATAAACATATTTGTGTTGCAGAAGAGCACTGAAGAGGAAAGGTTGAAGAGGAGATTTAGCCTGGGCAGCGCTCATTGCAGCAGGGCAGTGTGGAAGCCCACACTTATCATTCAGGTGTTCTGTCCTCAGCACTACGAAGGTGTTTTTTGATCATTTTTGTTTGTTTTTGTTTTGTTTTAGAAAAACACACTTTTTTTTTTTTTTTTTTTGAAGCCAGCTGTTTTGTGGCAGGGCATTGCTCCTGATAAACTCCCAGCAAAACAGTCCCGGGGCGGCTGCAGGTGAGGCTGTCCCGTGGCCAAACCTCACGCCCTGCCATCCCAGTCGGTGATGGGGAGCCTGGATCTGGAGCCTGCACAGATGCTTGGATATCGGGGCTTTGGGTTTAACAGACACCAGGATGGACTCATTTCTACTTCTTCCTAAGGATGACCAGCGTTTTTCATTTATTAAGTTCCAAAATAGGGCTTTAGGAAGAAATTCCACTTCTTGACAAATCTTTAGTGTTTACATCTGAGAAAAGACGAGAGTTTTCCTGTTGCCTTAAGGAATCTCACAGGGTTTCTTCTCCTTCCCTAGTGGTCTGTGGTTGTTGCTGTACTTGGCTAAGTGATGATGATAGTCATAGCAGGGATTTCTTCCTTCCAAAATATATTTCCTAATCTTTTTCTAGCAACCCACCTCAAATGAGAGTAGCATCTCACAAATGTGCCAAAGGCAAGGTAAGGACCAAAGGGAGTCAGAGAAGAGGCATCCTAGGAATGGAGTAGATTAGATGGGGAGAAAAAAACACGGAGAAAAAAGCTGTGGAGGAGAACTGGGGCTCCCGAAGCCGCAATTTCCTATTTGCTCTAAAGCAGAGTTCACCACCTGGTCTGGACCACGCTGTGTGTTATACGCTGTATTAGCAGACAGCGCTCTGCAAGCACTGGCTGCATACCGTCGAAGGTCGACACGGCTTGATGACACGGTGAACAGCTGTATTGCTGTACCCATTTCTATTTCAGAAGAGATAATGAAGCGCTTGTGAAGGCTTGCGAACAAGGTTGAGAGGAGAAGCTGTTGGCACCAGGTGATACGCCGAGCGATAAAGGAGCCGGGGGTAGGGTGACACACTGCTTTCAAGCGTGCCCGGAGCCAAAATGAGGTGCTGAGCGTGCTTGGCACCGAGGTGTCATTGTTTCGGTTTGGAGGTAACTTGTACGTGAGACAAGGCGATGTGAGATCATCCCCGCCTTGGTGAATGTGCCCTATATTTTGTAACCTGGGTGTGCGTACGTAGCCAGAATTGCAATCATTTGCAAACACAATAATCGGGAAAAATATAAGCTGAGTAAGAATCGTAGGAGTACCTCTTGAAGACTGTACGTGGAGATTAAGCCAGCTCAAGCTGACATTAATAGGAGGGGTGTAGTCATTCTTTTCATCCCTTCTCCTAATTACGGATGCTTTTTGAGATGTCTTGACGAAGATTTTTGCAAACCTCCCGACGGTGACATCTGCTCCTGGTGGGAGGCTCCTAAATTGTAGGTTTTCGTTACTGCAACTGTTGTAGAGTCTGCTAAGTCTTGCTGCATAGTTGAAAATAGGAAGTTTTAGCTAGGTGGCTAGAGAATGTGAAATCAGTGATGTCACCGGAGGAGCCGCACGTCGTGTCAACCACACGAATGCCTTTGACCACTTCTCCGAGCAAACTTTCGATGTCTGTGCCTGCTGTAAGTCTAAAAGTCAGTGCCCCATGACGTGCTCCACTTAGGATCCTTTGGCATTTGCATTGTCTGCAACTGCTGTAGCAGATCAGAGCATACGCTACTCAGCCGGGGAGCGGGGCTAATCTGACAATAAATGTATATTTTTAAGTGTAGCTGTTGCATTGCATTAATGTTGTTTATCCTGCATTTGTAGCCTGCATTGGCACATGACATGAGCAATGTTAATGATGTGTGAAAGGCAGGGCTTTTTAAAGGGCCAAGCTGGTGCAGAGCTGAGTGTGGTATAATTACCAGCAGACCAGGTACTGCTCTAAAATACAGGCAGCCTAATTGCCAGCATTTTCGAGTCTCTCTTATTCATCAAAGACTGCTCAGCTTGGGCCACATACCCCTCTCAGGATAAGGTGACTCGCGTGAAAGCATTTACAGGATTAATTTCTACTTATTGTCAAGAAAATTACGGGAGTTAAAACAACTATGTAGATTCCTATTATTATTTTTCTTGGTGTATTTGCCCACCGGGGCTGTTCCTAAGATGCTGAAGCAGTAGGTAGCGCAGTTACACATAAGGAGAAAATCTCAAAACTGTCAAAATACAGATGTGGGAATTGCATCACTGAGGGAGGAGGGTGAGCCGAGGGGACTCCAGGGGACTGGTGTTGAGCATTACTCGTGCTAAGATGAGCCTGTGGGCAACTGGGCATTGCGGGAGGCCGGAGCTCAGCGCCGGGAGGCACAGCCACGTGCGTTGGGACAGACAGCGGCTCGCGCTCGGCAGGGGCCGGGAGATGCGGTGCCAGATCAGTGGAGAGATGCTGAGATCAGCAGAGGGATGCTGAGATCAGGGGAGGGATGCAGAGCCGCAGTGGCAGCCACCTCCTGTTGGCACCCCCTGGGCAGGCTTGACCTCTAGCTTTCGAAAGAAAATAACGTACGGCACACCACCGCGGAAAAGCTGCCAAGCTGCAGCGACCACAGGTGCAGATAAGGAGCCTGGGTGAATGAAGCCTCTGTTTTTTAAGAAAAAACATGCAGTGTGTTGAACAAAGCCTGTCTCTTCCCACGTAAAAGACCCATTAGGAACTTTTCAGCTATTATTTGTTGAGACAGGAAGTATATTCTCCTTTTACAGTAATTCATTGGCGGGTTTATAAAGGTTGCTAGTTAAATTTGTTGGAGTGGGAGGACAGAAAAGTGGACATGAACAAGCAGCTAGCTGAAAAGCCAGCCCTTCTCTCAGTGAACCGTGGTCTGTCCCGTTTTCCAAACAGGAGCATTAGTAACAAAGTCGGTTATTTCTGGTTGTTTTCCCTTCAGCTTATTGGAAGCCATGTGATTCCTCTGACACTCCGCATATTTGTGTGAGATTCCGGAAACCCTTGCTAGTTACTCAAAATTTTGAAGTCAGTTAATGTCATAATTGGAAGGATTCAAAAGCTTGGGTTCGAAAACTGTTTAGAGACACGGATTTAGTAGGTTAAGGAAATAAGGATTATAAATAGAGTACTGTTATGTGACACTTCATGGATCTGTAAAATCAGTTCGTTCCTTTGGAAATAACCTGGCAATGTTAGCAATCTTCCCTAAGATTGATGCCAAGGATCTGTTATTTACTAGATTTTTAACTTAAAAAATAAAAAATTCAAAGACATTAGAATATAGGATTTTTGCCAGCCTGTGTCACATGTAAGTCTGTTAAATCCAGTTCCCTGTCTCTCAGAGACAGCATGCCAGAGGCTTGGAGGGAAGCGTTCAACCTGTGGAGCTGATGTATCAGATAATATCGCCACAGGCTTCGCCCTGATCCCTAATAGCTAGAGACTGGCTTCGCTGCCAAGGTTTACAGTTTAATATCCCTTCCAAGACGTGCTGTCATTAGCCATGACTTTGGATCTAAATCTTGCGTCTTGTTTTATCTTTGGGACACTTTGAGGACTCTGTTTGTAGGCTGGAAACCAAAACTTTCATGGCATCAGAGGGATGGCATTTACTTCAGGACATAGATCCTCATGCTCTGTCAGCTGGAGTGAGACACGGCAGACCTCCTGCACTTATGCTGCACTGCTAATGTATGAAACATCAGAAAAAAATGAATAGAGCCTACTTACAACTAGTAACTGTGGGGAAAATGATACTACTTCTAGTAGCCAGTGTTACATGTGCTTCTGGGGGATGCAAAGTTTCTCTCTGCTCACCAAGTTAGGCCATGGTACTGTGAAAATTGATGTTCTTAATTCCTTGGGTTGTCTTTCAGACCTTGTTCTGTGATCTCGGTGGGCGATTTCCTACACAAGGGCTTATGTACAATTTACCTGTTCTAGGCTCTGATCACCCATTGGATATGTCAAAGAAAATAACAAGGCTCATAGAGTGTTAGGGAGCAATATTTTCTGTCTCTGTGGAGTCTACATGACAAATATTCCATCCATCTTCTACCTTTTTGATCTCAAGAATGGTAAGAGCAAGGATCAAGTCATTCAGAGTGGGAAACCAGGTTTGAAACGGCGAGGACAACATGCTAGGAGGCAAAATGGGGCAGAAGGTGAACAGACTTCTGAAGTGGAGCTTAGCTTTCAGCCCACTGTGGGTACGGAACTTTCCTGGTGGGGGGCAGCAGCCACAGCTGATGGCACACCTTCAAGAAAAATGGATAAGCGCATTTTGCCCATGTAAAAACAATTGGTGATTGCCTTTCATCGACCAGGAGTGGACAAGGCCACTTGCACTCAAGGATTGTCGGACTTAAACGTTCCTGCAGGCCTTCTGAACAGTCTCCCCTAAGTGACTGGGGCTAGTCATGTAAGTATGCAGAAGCATCATTCAGTCCAGAAACAGGAATTTTGGCTCAGCAGAACAATCGGCATAATTACCTAATTCCATCCAGTTTGATACTGAAGTCATTATGTTTTATTTGAATTCATTTATAAAGTCAGTGTATTTTCTCTCCGCAGTTTGAGTATGCCAAAGATTTTTGCAGTATCCACACATGACTACGTGGTAGAAGTCCTTGGTCATGGTAGTGGGACAGTGGGAAGTTGTTTCTTAAGCAGAAAGAAGTAATTGCAATGGCATCTTAATCTCTTCCAGTAATTAAAATGTGAGCCTACACGTCTAGTGCTGTTACAGGCAGAGGGGCGAGACACAAGCTAAGTGATTTCCCAGACGGTGGAGGCAGCACTGTCCTCGTACAGCAGGTGCTCCAGTCCCCTCATCATCTTTGTAGCCCTCCTCTGGACTCGCTCCAGCAGCTCCATGTCCCTCTTGTACCGGGGAGCCCAGACCCGGACACAATACCCCAGGTGTGGCCTCACCAGGGCTTAGTAGAAGGGCAGGATCACCTCCCTTGACCTGCTGGCAGCACTCTGAATGCAGCCCAGGATCCCATTGGCCTTCTCAGGCAGAAGGGCACGTTGCTGGCTCATGGTCAGCCTGCTGTCCACCAGGACCCCCAGGTCCTTCTCTGCAGAGCTGCTCTCCAGCAGGTCAGCCCCCAGCCCGTACTGGTGCTTGGGGTTATTTCTCCCTAGGTGAAGGACCCTGCACTTGCCCTTGTTGAACTTCATGAGGTTCCTCCCAGCTCATCCCTCCAGCTTCCAGGTCCCTCTGGGGGGGGTTATCAGCCACTCCTCCCAGCTTTGTGCCATCAGCAGACCTGCTGACGATGCGCGCTGTTCCATCAGCCATGTCATAATGCCCCCCAAAGGTATATAAGGCCAGCACTGGTGTCCATGAAGCATTCAGTGGGGGGTGAGGGAGGGCCTGGCTGGGTATTTTGGCAGTGGGTGGCTGTTGTGGGGTGAGAACCTTAAGTGCAGACTGACTGCTCTGAGCTTTCCTGAGTAGCCCATGGGATGAGCTATCCTTGTAAAGCTCCCTGTCTGCAGTCAGTTCAGCCTCCTCATGTAAGAAAAAAGGCTGGAAAACTACTGTTTTTGTCACAGGGAGTGATTGTGTTTTTAAGGGGGTTGGTACTGCAGTACACCTGCAGTGGGGCAGCACCCTGGGCTCAGCTGGGGGCAATTCCTGTGACCATGGGAGTCAGCAGGGTGTAGTGGGGCTGGGCAACCCTTAACTCAGCCCAGTTGTGCCAGAAGCCCTTCTTCTC
Organism: Oxyura jamaicensis; assembly: GCF_011077185.1. Classification (NCBI taxonomy): domain Eukaryota; kingdom Metazoa; phylum Chordata; class Aves; order Anseriformes; family Anatidae; genus Oxyura; species Oxyura jamaicensis. The sequence continues at coordinate 7,691,691 of NC_048899.1, read as the reverse complement.
AGGCTGGTGGGAGGCCAGGAGATGTTCCCTAAAAGAATGGGGAGAAAACATGGAAAAGACTTCATCGAATCGCTCTGTGCTTTAAAGCAAAAGAAAATTGTCCTGGTGGAAAGCAGGGAAGGGAGAAGAGGCGGCAGACTCGCTTGGAGTGGAGGTAAGTCCCAGCAGCAATGGAGCTGAGAGCTCTGTGGGCAAGTGGGAGATGTTTGCAGACCTTAGGAAGAGCTGGTTTCTTGTTTGGCTGTGTGGTGACGGACCATGATCACAGACTGCATTTCATGGTGTGGTAACACCTGGCCTCTGAAGTGTAGCTCAGTGGGTGATAAAACTGGAGGCAATGTTAGAAATAAAAAGCAAATTTAGAAGGTCCTGCTTCTGGCGTCACCAGCTTTGATACCTATCAGCAATAAAATGAAGAACCAAGCCCACCAAATCCAAAGCATTTGCCTCAAAGTAGACACTTGCTGTTGAGTAACTTCGCAAGCAAGCCTTTCTCTCCTTCTGAGCTGGCCCCTGCATTAAACTCCTCGGAGATCTTTCATGGCACCCTGCTTGAAGTCTCAAGGCTGAAGTCATTTTTTTCTGCAGTAGGAAATGGCAGGCAGTGATGCAGTAACCTTCAAAATGTATGAGTAACACCGGTTTTTTGTCAGAAAGCCATATAGCTGAAATGGCTCGGTCAAACTACCTGAAGTCAGAGTGCAGACAAAATGCGGTGGGTCACAACTCAAGTTTTATAGGGGTGTAAAAAGAACAGAGCGCTCTCTGATGGATTTTAGGGGCTGGTGGAGTGAGTTACTGACGAGTCTGCGTGGTACTACAAAGCCAAGTCTGGAAAGGATCTCTGGAAGGGGGATGTTGTATTGAAATGCATTTCTGTTTTGACCAGGTGTGGAAAAAACAGGTACTCAATTGTATACCTGGAAGCATGATACAGAAAAGATCATCCAGAAGGTATTTTTAAGGAGATTAGCTATGTTTTGAATAGTAAATCGAGGGTTTCCGTATTACGAGTTGGTGGGCAAAAGGACAAGGCAGAGAGTTTGCTTTCTTCTGTGAACAAAACTGAGGTTATGGTGGTAAAAACGTATTTACATATGAAAAATCCAAGATGTTTCCTGATATAAGGCTATCCCGCTCAGTCCTTTGAAGTTTCCCACTGTTGTATCACGCAATCCCTTCCACGCGTTCATTGTGATGTCTTACAGCACTAGGCTGCCGTTTTTGCTTTGGTAGGAAAGTTCGGGGGTTCCTGGGATGTCAGGAAACCCTTCTTGCCAGCTTGGGCGTTACTCTCTCTGCCTTACTCTTGTTTGTTTGTGTGACAGGATTGTATTAAGCAACTACTTTGTTTCTGTCTGGTTGCTTTTTGGAAATACGTGTTTTCTTCTTAATGTCTGTGTAGTAAAAGCTAAATGCTCCCTTAGCCTGTATTCTCTGAGGTGGAATGATCTCAGTTTCTGAGTATCCCCTCTGAAAATGGGCTCCCCTGCTGCCTGGGTAGGCTGCCTCTGAGCCTCCTCCTGCATGAAATGATCCGTACTGAGGAGGTGCCTGTGCCTTTCTCACCTGGGGGGGGAATAAAGGTCTTTCCTCCATCTCTGGAGAGTTGCACTTGGTGATGTAACTAGGTTCTTCATAAAATTTGGGGAGGGGAGGGGAGAGGGGAGAATGCTTACTTCACCTTGGCTTTTCAGTGTGCTCTCCTGTGCAGCCAGCCTGCTCCTCAGTTCAGTTTCCCGTTTCCTGGATGGAGGGAAGAGGGGACTGGCGCTTTTGGTTGTCTGTTTGTTTTGCTTTGTGCCACAGATACTCTGCTTATCTAGTCTGCACGTAAGTACCTGCAGGTCTCCAGTTGTCCACGTTGCCTCTCTGCTGTTATATCCTTACTCCCACTGTCTGAGCTCCAGCATCGTTCCCAGCTGTTTCTGTAGTCTTCATACTTTGATGTTAATCTGCAAGGTATGCTTCGTGCATCATTTCTGCCGGATATTTACTCAGTATGTATCCTATAGACTCTGTATCCTTTCATGTCTGCTGTAATTCTCAAATGTTTTCTCAATGCTATCATCTTTTTCTCCCTTGTGGTACTTGCTTATCTTCAGAGAGAAATTGAACAGAATCCTCAGATCTCTTTCCCCTACGGTGTGTCCCATTTTGCACTCTGAACAATCCCAAGCTTCTTGGGCTTAAGCCCTTTTCTTCTTGCCCTCCCGTTCCACCATTTAAGCTCATCTCTGCACTGTAACGCCCGGCAGCAGAGCCGTGCTGCTCTCAGTACGGCCACCACCTGGACGCACCCAGCAGTCTGCATCTTCAACAGCAAAACCACCAACCCTACAGCAACAGCAACACGCTAACATTCGTCCACACCAAAGGAATACAAAATGGGAACGGAACAAGTCCCAGGCAAACTCCCTCGGTGATTTTGTTGTTGTTGTTCTCTGCTTTTTAACTTCTCAGCAGGGATATTGGCTTCTTGCATTCCTGCCTGAAAGCCAACAAAACATGTTGGTAGCTTCAGTTTTCTGTTGGAGAGCCAGCCCCTCTGTGTCTGATAGGAGTCCTAGAAATCCTAGCAGGTACCATCCTTGAGACGTATACAGCTATACGTCTGAGTTCGTTTCAGAGTGTCTCCCATAATCCAGATAATAATCTACTATTCACAATTAGATGTAGTTCCAATTTCTTGAATGTCCAAGCAATCATTTTCTTTGGTAATTGAGTTCCCCATAGAATTCCACTATTCTGATCTCCTGCTCGGAAAACTAAGCATATTAATTTGAAAAGCTGCATGAATGCCTGGCCAGGATAATGGCAGCAGAATAATTGCAAGGAAATCTCTTACAACAGGCCTATTTTCATTTAATAAACCCTTCCCCAATGGTTATGCTGCATGCCATGAATATGATGCGAGCTCTGTAGTATGCGTCTGTGTTTGCGTGTGCAAATATGAATTTTAACGTGGTAAGATCTCTTGTTTATTTTTTATGAGTGCTTAAAGTTTGTTGTTTAACCATTTAGTATTCTGTATCTTTTCTCGTGACAATTTTGGGTGGTGAAGGCAAGGGGGCTGAGAGGAAAACTGACAACTTCTGCCCACAGATTTATGTGTGTATAGTACGTATTCACGCATGTTGGAGTAAAAGTTGCATTTTGTTCTCCAAATGAAGCTGAGGCCTTCTACTGGGTATAGGGCAAACACCAGAAGGCTTTAGAAAGAGCTTACAGCTCAGAAAGGCGAGGAGGGAGAGGAGAAACAAGCACAGAGAGGTGAGAGCTCTGCCAGTGTCACCCAGCAGGCTGGTGGCAGAGCTGAGTTCCCACCTTGCCAGGTCACTGTTACTGGTGTTTGATAACAGGATATAAACCTTGATCCATTGTGCCAGGCTGTAAAGCTGCAGCGACAACCCTGTCTGGTTTAGAGCAAGAGTCTGGCTTGACTAGGTAATTGAGTTTAGCAGTTTGGGATGGTATCAAATACTGCTGTTTTTTTCCTTAAGGGTGTTGCCTACAAGGAATATCTGTGTACGTGCAGACCAAGTAGCAGATGCTGCTATCGTGTGAAGTGTCTAGAGAATGGTTTTCAAACCTTGAGCGTTACCTTATTAATTAGTGCTGCTGAGCTCTGGGCCTGCAGCTGGCAAACGATGGGCCTGCTGCGTTTCGGGTTGCTGCAGTTCCTTTCCCCATTATTTTTGTTGTTGTTCCTCTGTCATTTCATCTACTGGAGTCTTTGGTGAATTGGATGCTTAATAATGGGAGATGTGAAGTGAGGTAATTAGCAGGGATCCCTGATAGGGAGATGGAGTTGATTCTTGTCTCATGTATCTAGATATGATGTTTTTCTTCCCATAATAAGGTCAAGTGGCATAATCCTGTGTTTTCAGAAGAGCTGGGTGGCCAACTCCCGTTGAAACTGTCTGGATTGTGTGAATTTGTATCTCTCATGATTCCAGTGTCTTGGGCTCATTCTCATTTCATGTGTGTTTTGTACCTTGATGGACTTAGTGGGACCCAAGGGTGCAGAAGAAATCAAATTACTTGAATCAACATAAGGGATAAGACATCAAAAATAGGGCCCACAGTGGAACTGAAGTACTGTAGGGCTTCAGACCTAGTTGAGGATGAAAGATCTCTTCAGGCGTGCTGCACCCCTGTTTTCTATAAAAGACGGCACAGCCTGTGGATGCACGACTCCATAAATAGTAGGTATATGTCAACAGTTACGTGGCACAGTTGTATGAGCGTTTTGTTACTTACACGTAGTTGCTGTAGAGGTTTTGCACAGTAATCCAGTAGCTGGAATGTCATACAGAACTTACTTCTCGACAGTCAGATAAGTGACATTTTTGGGCATCAGAATTTCCGAGGAAAATTGGATGTGCAAGTTCTCGTTCAGGATGACTTCTACCTTCTGCTTCACTTTTCCCATACACGCACCCCTATGTTGAGTAGCTGAAATTTTCAGTCAGTACAATCAATCATTATTAAGGAAAGAGTATTATTTCCAGAGTAAACATTTCAAGCAGCAGCAGGGGGAAGTCCTTTTTTATCACCCTGTTTTTAAAGTCTGGCACTAGTGCATGGGAAAAGCAGGTCCAGATCCCTGTGCTTGCTAGTCTTACTGCCATTTCTTTATGGAAAACACTGTCTAACCCCTTAGATGGGGGAGTAGGATTTGGGTCCCCACCTAGAGTCTGTGCAATAAAGAGTAACAGCACTTTGCCCTGTAACACAGAACAGCTTTCTTCAGATTTCTTGATGTTTGCTTTTGTTCCCTACGGAGCTTTCATACAGTGGTGTGCATTCATCTTCAGCTGTGTTTGTAGCGATGTGGAAGCCGGTCATGTTTGTTTGCTGATGATGTGGGGTTTTGCACAGCAAGAAAGCAAAGGGGATGTCAGGCTGTGTGGCTGAAAGGGGTTGATTTCCCCCAAGAAAATCTGAAATGAGAGTTCCTTCAGTTACTGACTGAAGCACAAAGCAGTGATTCAACTGTATGCAATGGCAAATATATGCCTCTGTACCTAGCGCCATTGCCTGATCCCATCGAGGTCCCTCAGTGTATGAGGTGCAACAGGACGAGAGGCTGAAAGCCAAGGGCAGAAAATCTGATATGTAAAAATAAAAGCAAGGAAAATACATTACAGTTACCTAGCCACAACCTTGCTATAACATTTCTGCTTGATGGGCTGGATTAAAGTGATACAATGGTGAGCGGCTGAATATTGAGGCACTTCTGCTCCTATCAGTTGAAGTCGCTTTCAGTTTCTGTGTTGCCTTTCTTCTGCTAGTCATAAATGTCCTTGGCAAAATCACATTCATTATATATACAAAAATAAAATATCCCTGGCATATTTATTTTCTGTTTCCTGCCTCACTTTATTGGATGGCAGAGCAAACTCCCGGCGTCTCCTGTGCAGGTATGTTTATGTGGGATCATAAATATTTAACTAATATCGAAGGTAGCACCTTATGCAAAGCAGAGGGTAAGCCGCAGAAGCCAAGCTGCTGTTTTTGCCAATGGGGGCTTTCCCTCGTTCTACCTGTCAGTGATGCTGGTTTTTTTTTCTCAGTGTGCCACATCTCCTGTCTGTTGGTGTAGATGATCCATTGCTACCAATCTTTACAAAATGGTTTTGTGGAAGGACTGACTTTTTTTTTTTTAGTGGAATGCTTATTTTTTCGGACAAGTGTCACTTGCTCTGCGGAAGCCTTTGAAGGTAATGGTGATCTTGAGCTCTCCTGCTTCTCTGTGCCCTCCTCCCCCTCTTGGGCCTTGCCTGGGGAGGGGGCAGCGTGCCGAAGGTTCCAGGGACCTTTCCATCTGACAGGGCGAGACATGTGAGGCAGCTGGCTCTGTTCCTTCCCCACAGTTGCCTTCCTCCTTTGTCAGGAGACATCTGGGCTGCTTGGCTGCTCTGCTCTGCACCAGCTGCTGCCCCAGCCCCAGCACTGCCACCCCCTTGCCCACGGCAGCACCCCACAGCTCTCGTCCCCTTGCCAGCTCCTTGGTCGCTGCTTTCATGAGAATTAACCTGTCACTTGGCTGTAATTCTGGTTCTGTGCGGATTGCAGTAATGTGTACGCCTGTGCAGACATGCATTTACCTGTACCAATGCTTTTAGACTCGGGGGATGGCTATGCAGTTTAAAACTGACAATAATGGGCTCAAATGCCACGTGTGGAGCAGTTCTGAGAGTGTAGCCCTTGTGTGTTGAAATGGGAGCTGGCATCCTATTTGGAGTAACTAGCTTTCATTTTATGGAAGGGACTCCTGTGACTGTCCCAAATTAATGGAAGAGCAAAAGGTTTGCATGTGCTGGATTTCACTTGGAGGTCGTGATAGGTTAAGAAGACTTTACATTTCTTCCGTCCCATCTCTGATATATTTATCCCCAGAGAGCGAACGAACTGTGGCAACAGCGTTCAACAGGCAATTCTCTAAACAGGTATTCTCTAAAAGGGGGAAAAAAAAACCCTTCTGCATTGTTCCTAGAAGCTAGATGAAGTAAGTATGTGAGGTAGAAAGCGACACAACAGAGGAAAAATAAAGAAAAAAAAATTACATGTGCTGAAATAAAGGGGCTAACTAGATGAATTGAGTGAGTCAAGAATTTCTTGGTGTCTGCAGATGTGTCAAATCTCTGCATAAAACACTTGAACGTAGTGATGGGCTGTGGAGTGGAGTGTGCGTTTGTTTTTTTAACACTGGTGTGTTCTTACAGCAAACACCCTAAACTAGATATGCTATGTCAGCAGGATATATTTGTTAATATATTTTAACATTCAGAAGTAATCTGTGTCAAGTATCGAATATCTGCTTTCCACTCCGCTGGCAAGCCCGAGGAGATGGCAGGACATTGGAGAAGCATTGATTTTCAGCGTATGTCATTAGAAATGCATTATAGAGCTTGGCACTAGGCTTGTTGTAGTCTATCTTTTCATATTCTTTGGGGAAGAAAGAGGTGAGTGTTGTCAAGTCACCACATGCCACCTCTGTTCAGGGCTCCCGCGTTTGAATGCTGGGGAGCCCAGATACAGCTGCTCTTCTGACCTCGGATCGGTGATGGAGAGGGAATTGAGACACCCTTCTTCCAGTCTTCCAGCCGTCTGCTGCATGCGGGGGGGTGAAGGATGGCCATCAACATGTATCTTACTTCTTGCGTGGTAGGGAATGTCATCTACTTCCCTAATGTCAGGTAGAGGTTGATTTAGCTCACTGTTTGCTTTCTGTATGCTAACAGTAAGCAGTACAAGCATGATGGAAAGAAGTACAGCAGTAAAAGTGAAGGACGGAGTGGAGTGGGGGGTTGGAAAAAGGTGTTCATTACTCTTCAAAATTGTCTTGTTTTGCTTTTGCTAAATGGGGTTTAGGGGGATAAATCTTACAAGGTGTAAAGAGAGGAATTCAGAGAGCTGCTGTCTTCTTAGTCCTGCCTGAAATGTGTGCACAAACTTAACCCTGCTCAGTTCTCTGAGGCAACTGGGTTTTATCTGATATTTTAGATTGGTTTTTCTATATGAAGTTCTTCTGTATTATGCCTTGTGATTTGCAAGCTGTTCCTTTAGAGGTCTGACACTTTCAGTCATGTTCTGCTTGGTATGTAGTTGCATATTCCACGTATAATTTTCCAGTTTGAGAGAAATGACCTTATATATATATATATCCCTTCAGCACTTGTCTCCTTCGTGTAAGGCAGTCAGTTGTCTTCTCAGAGTTGTCTTCTCACTTTGGCAAATAACTGAAAGCAGTGAGCTTGTGTATCAACAAGATTATTAGCTGCTCTGTCTCAGTACCAGCAGTAGGAAGATGACTCTTGCATACACGTGTACATTTAGTGTGTATGTATATGTAGGATAAATGAAAAAGTGATTTTTAAAAAAAGGCAAAAATTGCAGGTCATGCTCCCTGCAAGGGTTCTAGGCAATTCTAATTCTAAAGAGACAATAAGCTGTCACTAGTTAGACTTGTGGCCAGCTGACACGGTAGCCTTAATCTTTAATACTCTTGTAACTCAGCAGCAGTTGTAACTCCGAGTTAATGCAAAGACGCAGGTCTGTTGTCTTGGTGTGTAAGGTTAAAGCTCAGCATTTCTGGAATGCCACAGTGAAAGGAAAGGCACGTCGAAGCTGCTAGTAGCTTGAAAAATAATAACGCCTGCAGCTATATAACCTGTTAAACATCACCATCCGCTTTCAAACCAAAAAGAAAAATCTCCTGCTCCTCTTCAAAGAGGCCAAGCTGGAATGCTGAAAGAAAAATGGATTATTTTTTTTGGTGTTTTTTAACAGGAACCAAATGGGCCTGCATTCTTTTCCTGACACTTAAAAATTATCCTGTTTTTTTTAAGGGGAAGCTAGTTGCTCAGTGCCTGTCTGTCAGCTGATGCTACGCACTCCAAGCAGGCAATTTTGTTCAGCGCTTTATTGACAAACCACTTTTATCCAAATGCCAGGGGCAGTGTGGGTGCAATTCTGAGAGAGAGTGATTGGGAACTTGCTCACAGTCACTGGGGACTCCAAGGTAAATTCACCTGAAAGCTTATTTCGGTGTGAGAGTTGCCATGCAGCTTGTGTACACTGAGTAGGAGAAATCTAATGATAAAGGAAAGAGTGTGAACTGGGAATTGGAGCAAGTATTTGCTTGCTGCAAGTATGTGGTTGCTGAATCTGTTGAAAGGCAGTGCTGGTCTTGATATTTGTCATAGCAAACGGCTGGCCAGCTGACTTCTGTCAAGAGAGGTGGTGCTGGTGTCTGAGCCAGAAGGATTCTTCTCACCTGTGTCTTGCTTAAAAGTTGAGATATGGTGAGAGTTATTTAAGTGCAGTAGTTTGCTGAGCAAGGCAGTGAGCGCAGCATTTGTCAACTGCTTTTGCTTATTTAAAAAAATTGTCATGACAGTAAAAATAGGAATTCAAGACCTGAACTAGAGAAGTTGAATCATAAAATATACATAGAGCCCTCAGGGGACCTCTCTTCCCTTGTAGAAGCTGAGCCCTGCCAGTTTGTGCATGCTTCGAGTTGATTCAGCTTGTTGCTAACTAGTGTACACGACTGGCACTACATTAGGAGCGTTAAATGCTATTTTTCGGAGCTTGGGTGAATTACAGACCTGAGCTCAATTCTGCTCCAGGACTTGGAGCTGAGGTCAGCTTAGCTGAGGCTCCCTGCAGATTGGAGAAGCCTTGGGTTTGGGTCAGTCTCTTACATACAAGTGGCATGTCATGTGGATAGGACTTTTTTTGTACCGCTCATGCGGAGAAACAGCATTTGGGTATGTTTTGTGCTGTTTAAATGCTCTCGACTGATGAGTAACAATAACTCCACTGAATGATGGTGGATAAGACTGAGCCGTTTCTTGTTACATCAGATGTGACTCTGCATCCATTGTAAAGCTTATATTTGCATTGCAGTATCGTGTGTGTGTGTAGTCTTCTAGAAGCCTTGGTAATGGCTTCAGGAAACGTAGAAATATAGCAGGAGTAATTCTAAAATGCATATATATTAGTGGTGAATTCGGACTCTAGAAAGAAACTGTCAGTTCAGGTATGGGACGCAACACTTTATGGAAAAGTTTGCCTCTTGGGCAAATTTCATACTCTAAACTGAAGCCACCCAAAATAGTTAAACATGGAAAATTTTTAAATCTTGTTATTAATCTGGAGAACTGTGAACATAATGATTTCCCTTGAGAATTATAGCCTGTTTAACAACTTCATTTGAGGCTCCAATATTAGCTGACTAGTTGCAATTTTGCTAGATGCATAACCTGATGTAAGATTTATGGTGGATTAATTTAACTAGTTTTAAAACTTCTGGAGTAGAACAGGAGTTGTAATCCTGAATGAAACCAAGCTTTATACACATGTGCTCTGCTCCTTCCCTTTCCTTTGTGTCAGCCTCTTTTGTGACAGCTTACAATACCTCCAGCAAGTGTCCGCCTATAAAAGCTGGCAGTGTGCTTGTATAGATTAGCTAGGTGTTATGTGACTGTCTCCCCAGTGGCAAAGTGCATAATTTGAGCTATATACTCATTCCTCACAGGCCCAGGGCATCTGATCTGCATCAGCTCTGGAGCTTGTATCTCCCAGTTAGCAGTTTGCTTGCACAGTTGCCTAAAGACTGGGGTGGCCTTGATCATTTTAATTGTGCTTGAAATATTCTGTATTTTTGTGCATGTGTGACTTGCTCATGTTGGTTTCTGGAAAGCAGCTGTCTCTTGATAGTCAGGAAGCAGTGAGATAGGTGAATAGACAAGGAAAAACGGGCTGTGGGGGGAGACCAAGAAATGCTGAAATGGAATCACTCTACCGTGCTCCCAGCAGGGAAATTTAATTTCTGGCAGTACTACTTTGCATTGACTCCAGCTACTATCCGAGGCCTGTTGCCATTAAGAAAGTACTTTTGTGGCAGTGGGTCCTTCAATATCCGGCCTATTCTCTTCCTGAAATGCCTCTTTTCTCATTGGCATGCACGGCTAGATCCTGTGACAAAGCTAGTAGCCTACAAGAACACCTCCAGCCATAAGTAACCCCTCAAAAAACTGCACAAAATTAACCAGGATTTCCTATCTAACTTGGATCATTAATTCATTCTAACTCTGCTCCCATCATACAATTAGAAATATTGCCAGTGTCCAAGAGCGTGATTACTACATCTGTTAGGAAAGGGAAGAAACAGAAGAATTAATGTTGATGATAATTTATACTGACACACCGAGGATGAGGAAAGCACTCAGGGCACTGAAGACCTGGCTGGAGACTTCAGCTGAACATTTGGAATGATGCAATTATTTGGGCATTGTTCTTCTTTTTTGTTCTTCAGTTTTTCTCCAACCCTTTTTTTGCCTCTTTACGTCCGTGACGCAAATGAGTTTTTAAAGTGCCCTGACACACTAATGTTCTGTTTATACATAACTCCTGAAAAATATGAGGCTTGTGCAAAGATTTGGTTAGCAGGAAGATCTATCAAATGGCTTTTTTTTTTTTTTTTTTAAAAAAAAAGTATTTAGGAGGATCTTATAAGGTCCTTCTGTATAGCACTCTGCATTTCCATCAGTGTGCCTGTTGAGTCAGACCAGTGGTCTAGCCAGCCCACTTTTCTGTCCCTCAGCATGTTAAAAAGGCTGGTGCTTCGGAAGAGCTGCTCATCCAGTACCACCCACAGTTGTGTGGAGGTCAGGTTCCCACCTACCCTCCTGGTATGTGCCTGTGGACCTATTGTCTGACTCATTTTGAATCCCCTGGCATTGCCTGTTTTCTCAGCCTCATGGGGCGGGCAACAAGTCCTAGGTGTTCACCACCTCCTGAGCAAATACGTTTTCTTTTTATCTCTTAGAAAATCAGTATTCTCAAAGTTTTTACAAATTCCCCTTGCTTCTCATTCTGTAGCACTTGGCAAAGTGCAGTTCCTTAAGCTTATCCACTGCACTCATGATTTTTGTAAACTTAAAACCACAATTCCACTTCAGGTTTCTCCTCGTATAATTCATGTTTCTCTTCATATGATAATTATTCTCCTAATAATTCATTATTAAGCTGGGTATTATCTCCTTGTTCAAGACAGAAGCTCCATCCCATCCCCTCTACCACATCAGCTGCCCTTGGCTAACTGCTGCAACCTTCCCGAGGCCAGGACTGCGTACAGGATGGGGGCGTGCGGGGGGCTTGTGAAGTGGCAGAACAACACCTGTCCCTTTCACAGTATCCCTCCAGATGATTCACAGCATTTTGTTGACTTTTTTTTTGGAGGCCACTGCACAATGAGCTGATGATTTCAGATAACTGTCAGTGATGACTCCAAGATCTGAAGGTGTCACTGCCCTGATTTTCAGCATCACATAGGCATCGTTTCGATTAAAGGTAAAGCACCTAAGGATAATGAACTTAACTAGTCAGACTCAGCTGTTTCCTTCTTGTGCACTCAATCAGCTTTGGGTTTCTGAAGGAGTTCCTCACTGTTGATGCAGCATTTCACTACCCGGAAGGGTTTAATTTCATCTCCAGGCATTAAGATTTCACAGTTTACTTCCTTCTCCATGTCTCTGATGGAAGGTGTGGAATTAAGTCCTTGCAAATATGTATCCCTGGAAACCACAGTGCCAGCTTTACTTTATCCCAAAACCTTTTGCTGCTTAACCAGCTTTTACTCCATAAAAGAACCTTTCCTTCAGGCCCATGGTAGCTTAATTTAATAATGTAACACTAAAAATAATGTATGATATAAAATATTTAGGAATAGTATAAAATTAAGAAATACTTAAAATTATTTTTTATGGGGGGATTTGTGAAAGGCCTTTTGAAAATTCCTTTCATCCATACACCAACTGACTGTCTCACGCATGCAGTTAATTGAGGCAGGTTTTCCTGTTTTGGGAGACAAGCTAATTGTTTTCCAACAAGTTTCTATCTGTGTGACCAGGGTTTATTCTTTACAAAGAGCTCTGCCATCTCCGCGCAGGGCTGTAAACGGGGCTTGGGGTTCTCCAGCTCCTGGATGCCCTGGCAGCCATTTTGGAGAAGGGCCTTGTTCTGTCCAGCTGCCATTACGTGGCCCAGCAGCTGCAGGTGCTGAGGCTGCACCCTTTGGCCTGCTCTTGTGTGTTTTCCCATTCAAGTTCCTCCACAACTGTGGGGTGAATACCACCATGGACTCAAGCTGCCTGCTGTAAACTCTTTTTGCTTCAAAGTAGCGTTTCTGATCCATCTGCCACAAATTAGACAGTGGGTGTGGAATTCCCTTAATATCTTCAGCGCTGTGGATGATGCAGGGGCTTTTGTGAGCTCTTTTGGCTTCGCCTTCCCCAGTACTGCTTTTCCAGCCCTGACCTGGCCCCACCATTTTCTGCAGCTTCTCCCTGCCTCTGGGGGGCCCTGCTGAGGGGCTGGCCTCAGATAGCGCCGGGCTCTCCTCATGGAGGAGCTGGGAGGAGGCGGCGGGGGTCTCTGCCTCAGGGGCAGCACCTCATTCTTCTCAGGAAGTGTTTTTGCCTCAAAATGTTGACAGAAAGGATTGTATCCACCTGGCTTATGGGTGATGCTCGTGTTGTGTTTTTTGGTGGGCATCTGGGCAGCTCCCCCAGCCCATTGCAGCGACCTTCAGTGGTAACTATTGAATATTTATATACAACAAGGCAGGCCAGGACTTTGGGAGCATTTGCAAGATTTCCTTCTTCTTCAGGTAGTCCCTTTTCTTTGCATTTTTTCCTGTGAAAGGGCCACTCAGTAAAGTGGGGTTTTTGGGGAGGAAATGGCGAGTGTCTTCCATGTTCTCCTGGGGGGTTCAGCGGGGCCAGGGTCTGCCCCATAGGGGCACCAAGTGGGCCCCACAGCCACCCTTCTCCTTGGACAGTGTTGCAGTGGTCAGGCATTGGCCTCCCCTGAAGGGACCTGTGGGTTTGGGGGCTTTTTTGAGGTGTTTTTGAGGTAAGTTACTGAGGAAAATGGCTGTGGTGGGCGGCCACCAGGCCCGAGCGGCTTCAGGGGGACTGAGTTTTAAACAGGCAAAACTGGATCCCAGTAGAAAAATCACTTGTGTTGGCCCACAAGGGAAGAAAATTGTTTAAATTCATCCTGAAGAGCCTATACTGATTGAAAAAAATGTGGTGCTGTCACTTGCCTGCCCTTGGTCCTACTGCTTGCTTCCCCTTCAGCTGAAACCCTGATAAAATCAGTACTTTTTTTTCAGCCTGTATACCTCATGGTAAGGTGTACAAGTACGTGATGCTGTGTGGGGTACTGAGCACCTGAAATTGGGTTCACAGATACAGAGGTCTGCCTTTAGTTGGAGCATTAAAAATAATAATAAAAAAGAGGTGTAGAGACAAGATTTTTTTCCTATATAGCTTTTTCTATAGCTCAGAGAATCATGGAAGGGATGTAAAAAGGGCATGCAAAACAGGAGCTGCAGTGTCTCTACAACTTTGGAGAAGCCCTAATGAATTATTGCCACAGCTTTAGCATGATGGCTGTCAAAAAATTGAAATGTGACAGGTCTCGCATGTCAGAAGCTCAACAGATGCTACTGTAAATGTGATGTCCCAGACAAAACCATGTAATTAACACCGCTTAACACGATGGCATTTGGGTAAATGCAAATTGAAAAAGCATTAAAATAATGTCATTATTAATACATTCTCTTAATAGCGGGGGGCGAGGGGGGGAGGGGATGATGTCTCCTGAGATTTCTAATGAGCTATGTGCTCATACACAGTTGATATGAAAAGGGCTGGTTTGTGTTGTTTTGCTGTGCTGCTCCATTGCAGTCTTTTAAAATATTTGGTAACAAGATGGGTTTGTTGAGAGCAGGTGCCTGTTTTTCTTTACCACAGACAGAGCATTTTGTTGTCCTCCCACTCAAAGCGGCTTGCTGTATTGTGCTCAGCCATGTGTAAGTGTTGTCCATAGAGCTGCCTCATCATGTTTGCTGAGTTCATGGAGCAGCACCAGGGAACTTGCCACAGTGTTACCTGTGCAATGTTGTCTTCTCTCTTACTGAGGTGCTCTCAGTTTTCAACCAGAGACTGGGGAGAATTAAAGATGCTTCGCTTTCTCTTTGATTTTTCATTTCTCCTTATCAATAACTCCTCACAGTGCTGTGGCAATATATATTCTGTATGAAAAATTAATAGCTATGAGCTCGTTGCTACTGAGGCAGCTTTCTGATGTCCTGACAAGGGAAAAGCGTAGCAGCTAACAGGCAGCGAAGCTGCAAGTCAGGATCAAGGCATTCCTCTTGATACAGAAGATGGCTGCCTGTCTTGCTCTTTTTTAATTCTTTTTTTCCTAAAGTGTAATTAATGCAACAGTGCCATACACTTCTTAAAAAGAATACAACTTGATGTCTAATGGTGGTGTCATAGATCCTTCGTGAGTTGGTTTGTGCATCAAATCCTTTTCTTACTCCTTAATGGCTTTAATTGAAGTGGACCTTCTAAGGAGCTTGTCTGATTTCAGGAGACGATGGAGGTTTTTGTACCATGCATGCCTCCTGAGAACATGCCAGACTGTAGTTCTGGCCACAGCAAAGACTGTCATAGGCTTTCCATTGACTACAATGGGCTGGGTTCTTACCTATTGTTACTACAAACTAGTATGCTGGCTCTTCACTGTTAAAAACGTACATGTGTTTTTTGATCACGTGCATGTCCTTTGCCACTGTATATACCAATACACATAATAAGTCAGCTGTGTCAGGTCTTGTAAATCAATGATATAGCACTGTCTGCTGTAAGGATGTATTAATGCTGCATTGACTTGGCTGCATTATTTGCTGTATAGGTGAATTTGTTACATTCATAGCTGAAGTTAAGCTAATTGGAGTAGATTTAATTGGGGTAGTTTCCTTTTTGTGGTCCCTTTACTGAAAAAAATATAAGGTAAAATAAATGGGAATATTGACACCACAGAATACTTGTTTTCTCAAGATCTGCCAGATCAAAGCCTTCAGGGTTATCTCCTTCCTTTTGAAACTGAATCTGGAATTGATCTGAAAAGCATGTTTGCTGTTGTGGGAGCAGAAATGGGTGTCTTTATTCCAACAAAAATCCTGATCCAGAAAAATATTCTTAATTTTAGATGGAATACCATTGATTTCAGTGTTGCATGTTGCTCAGTAATAAATCAATTGCTGAAATGCAACCAAGACAGGGTAGGCACATCTCTGTAGGTTTTCAAGGATTAAGAAAATATTTTCCCTCTCACTGGTGCTTGTTTCCTTGTTCCCATGGTGATGGCTATTAGTGGATAGACCAACTCTGAAGTTGTAAGTAATAATAACAGAGTTGTGTGTAATATGTTGCAAGATACAGTAGTTTAGTAACAGATTTTCAAATGTATCTGCAATTTTTGGGTGGCCAGCTGGAGTCACTGCAAAGAGACTTTATTTGCAGAATCCTTGATGCTGTGCAGATTTCCTGAAAGAAAATCCCTTTAAAGTTTCTTAAAAAAACAACAAACAAACAAACAAAAACAAACAAACAAAAAACCAGACCTTTAAACTTGCCTATTTTTATAATGTAAGCTCACAAGCAGGTTTGTATAAAGTTTTTTTTTTAAAAAAAATCTTTTGCAAAGAGGCAGTATTGAGTGGAAGATGGGCAAAGGGAGGAATTATTTAGAGCAAACATTTTGCACATCTATCACTGTATGTGCTGCCAGACAAAGCAGCTATTTTAGAAAGGAAGCGTTTTATTAACCTCAAACAGATCTACAACCTGTCAAATATAACTGACTGCAAACTCCGTTGCTGGAGAGTCTTTCAGGATCAGCAACTCGGTGGCTGTGACCAGCTTGCTGGAAGTGTTCAGAGCACTACCTGCTACTAGGAGGGTAAGGAAATATGTGGGCACTGGCTAGCATGTGTAAAGAGTGAAACTTATCCTGAAGTACTGGATTGTATGCAGCGGAAGCAGGGATGATCAAGCCACGCAGGAAATGTCTGTGTAGTAGGAAGAAATCCCCTCTGCAGTGTTAGATGGAGGCAGACACCCGCCCCCCACCCCAAACCCTGTCTCGGTGTTGCGCTGGCAGGAGGTGAGGCTGTGATGGATGGTTGCCTTGCTGGAGGAGTCAATTGTGGATGCCCCTCACCCCTGTTTCAATATTAATTACATGGTGGTCTGAATGCAGGGCAATAAAGCTGCATTTTCACCCATAGCTGATTTCCATTTAGTCTGTCATGTTAATAGTGAAATAAATTGCTCTAATTGCCTGCAAACTTCATCAAATTCATATTTCTTCCCTTTTTTATTGAATATTTATTAAACTTCATGTCATGTCTTGCTTGGCTGGTAAAAGTGGTCCAGTCCCTGCATAACATTATGCTTTAAAATACAGGGTGTCATATTTTCCTTCTCCTCTTGAATTTTAATTTAGGCTGTAAAGTTTTGCATTTGTCTTCATATTAATCATGCCATTTGGAGAAAGAGGAACAGGTTTTCAAAACATCCTTGTCTTTATATAGACTACTGTTCTCCTCAAGCCTTTCGTTCAAGTAAAGAATCAGCACTGGGGCCAAATCTGAGCCTGGCATGAGTTTTCCAGCAGGAATGAGAGGCTGTTTCCAGAATACCAGAGTTGGTTTAAATTTTTGGAGTGCTTATCTTGTTTGAGGTTTTTCACATACCTTTTGACTGCAGACGTGTATGAGTCAAGAGCAATGTGTGATGAAACATGTAGCAGCATCCTTGCGAGTCCTGCAGGAACTTTAAAAGAGAAGTGATGGAAGCCTGAACTGATTCTGGATTTCCTGCTGGCTTAATGCTTTGGGGGAGCAGTGAGAGGTGATTGCCATTGCATCCTTGAGAAAATTATGGTGTCGTACAAGTGTTGGTGCAACTAAGTATTAGTCATACATAATGCTGTTACTGTTTTCCATTCTCTTTTTCCTACATCTCACAACACTTAATTTTCTTGGAGATCTTTGCTCTTGGGTTTGTTTCTCTTATGTGTCAATCTCTGCTTCCACTTTTTTTTCTCCTGAAACTCATTTCTGGACTTTGTGGTTATGGGGAAAATATGACACTTTTCCCCATAAAAGGCTCCAAAATTGTATGGCAAAAAAAAAAGGGGGGGGGGGACGGGGACACACTAAACCAATATTGTCAATGATTTTTCTAATCTCAGCCTTTTAGGGTCAGTTTAATTTTATTTTTGAACAGCTTGACTACTTTCAGACTATCCATTTGTAAGACTGTGCCTTTAGAAACCTCTTAATATTATGCAATAATTATGCTACTACTCAGTAACGTCTGCAAATCTTCCAAAACATTTAGCAAGTTAGGCAGGGATAGATACTGAGGGGGAATTTTAGGTACTCTATTCCCCTGTTTTGCCTAGGGAGGAGAGTAAAGCATCTAGGTTTTCAGGAGAGTGAAGAAGAGGAAAGATGTTCCAGCAGTTAGAGCATTGTTTGGCTGCTTTGTGAGCTGCCTTTTTTTTTTTTTTTTAGCTCTTTCATAATTTCTCCTTTTCTTTTTTCCTTTTCCTTTTTTCTCTGCTCCTGATCATCTAAGGTGACCCTCTCCTGACTTTATTAAGAATTACAGCACTACCTCTTATATCTCTGTTAAGTACTTGCCAGCTCCTCTGTAATGCCCTGATCTTCTGCTTCTAGGAGCACCTCAGACCGTGCCAATTGGCTTGGTTAGGACCCCAGGACATGTGGGTGTCTGCATGGGGAGATGGTCCTCCCTCTGCTCACCTTCTTAGGGGATCCTGGAGCAGTTGTCAGAGCAGTTACGTCTCTGTGCTCTATTCTTTAGATAAATCCTTGTGTCCAAGTATGTATTTGGATTGCTATATTTGCCTCCCTTGTCAGCTCTGCCACTTCCAAAGCTCATGGGAGGTAAAGCTCAGCCTGCTCCGACTCAGAGGAAAGCAGAATCGTGCCAAGTGATCTCTTTTTCCAACTGCTTCTCGGTTTCTGGTGCTGCAGCCCTATTTTTCTGTTCTGCCCTCTTTTTTTCCTCTTCTGCCCTTTAACCACTGGTGTAATTGATGTCCTTAAATACTGGAATGAACCATGTCTTGCTTGGATTTTTATTTTCTTTAAATTTCTGCTCCCTGAGCTTCTAACCATATATTGGTCAAAACTGATACTCTTTATGGATATGATGAAAAGCATGGGTTTTGTACATAAACAAGGTGCTGAATTGAGAATGCATATTCATTTTAAAAATAATAAAGAATTAACCAGTCCTTTTTCAACCCAAGTAGCAAATGCTCTGAAGAGGGTTTATCTCTGCATGAAAGGCTTTTATCAAAATGCCAGTGGAATTGCATATAATGGTTTCGTGTTCCTTTCATAGCTGGAGTTACAATGGCATAGACTTGCTGAAGGAAACCTAGCCCATTAAATAAATAAATAAAAAAAGTTAAAAGTATGATTTGTATTCCAACTAAAGAAATGAATGTGTAAGTACTTATCAACAGGCACAGCTTTCATGTTTATTCATCCAAAGACTAGAGCACATATTTTAGCATCTGAATGATTATAAATATGTTTACTAGCTATCAAAATCAGAGCTATTTAATTTGAGAATGCCAATTCATATTCAGATGTTTTGCTTTTCACTACTAGTGTTAGTTATCCTGTTCAGCATTTGCAGTTCTGGCATTCATCATTTTTAGCTCACAACATATTGAAGTAAAACTGAGGACCAGTGTTAAAGAGGTTAAGGGACATCGTTGTATGTTTTGATTACTCTTGTGTCAATGTGTCTTGTCAGAGGAATTGGATGGATACATTGTGAATATATGCAGGATTACTCAGCCTATCAGAAAGGCAGCATTTTTCAGTTTCTCTTGTTTTAAGTAATGTGCATGTCCAAGGAAAACGTAAAGTACAGAGTCAATAAAATAAGCCTGACTCAATTAAAAATGATTGATGCTTGCTTTGAAATGCCCATTTCCAAAAAGCACCTTCTGTGGCTGGAACAAAACCAATGATGATGACTGTGATATAAGAACCCACTGGGGCACACTTGCACAATGCTGCATTCATTTCCTATTTTGTCTTGCCCAACACCATGGAATGTTAATTTACTCCTTAATTACCTAGGCTTTCTCTTTTGCAAAAGTTAGAGGCAAAACACTGAAGAAGTCTGGCTGGGAAGTAATTTCTTCCTTCTCTCCTGCCTCAGTCCTGTCTGATCTCTTTCCTGAGGCTTATTACAGGTTGTTCTAAAATACCTATGGATATAATAATATTTAGTGGCTCACTTTCTCCCAAACCACAGGCTTGCTTCGCAAACCAGCACAGAAATGGTGCTCAGATGATGGTGTGCCCATTTGTGAACATCACTTCTCATTTCAGCAGCTCTCTGCTGGCATCAGAACTGGACGATCTTGGGCAGTTTGTGCAGCTCTGGTGCTGATTCTCCATTTTCAGGGGGGGGGGGGGGGGACACTGGTGAAACTGAGAATTTGGGTGAGTATTTATGAAGTTTACCATGGGCTTCCCATTCTGCCTTGAAGAACAGCTGGAAACAGGCTTTCTTTGCGGCTCCAGGAAGCAGAAAGGTCACTTGGAATGCCTTGCGAGCTGGCAGCTGAGGCTCAGATAAAGCCTACAGAGACCTGCTGATGTTTTATTGCTTTCTGTGATGAATTACAATGATGAGTTAAACGCAGCTATTTTCACCTGCTGGTGCTAAAGCTTTTTTGTCCGTTGTAGTTTTTTCCCTCTTTAGGAGCATTTGGACTCGAGTGGCGTTTTCATTGCCCTTGCTGTTTCCTATAGTAGTGTCCTGCTTGCTAAGTATGGCAAAACTGCTTCTGCTTCCCAACCAGCCTTTTCCTGTTCTTCTTTTCCTTTCCTGCTTCCCCTTCTCAACTTTTACCAACTAGTTTTTCCTAATGACTGCTTCTTTCTCAAATTCTTATGGAAATGGCCAACTCTGCTGTGTTCTCCAGCAGAGCTTCCATCCAGACGTCAGACATAGCCTTGGGTCTTCCCTGAGCCCTCGGAGCAGGGCTTCAAATGAAGCTTTCCTTGCAGTGATGTTCTGGCCAGAACTGATGGTGGTGTATCCAGGTTCTCTACCATTTCTTGCTGGTCTTAAAGGTTGCAATGGTGACACACAGAGTGGAGGTACAGTGGGAAAGACAAAAACTGAGAGACGAGTTGGGGAAGCAAGTTTTTCCCTATTGTGTAGTGAAAAGTCTGTAGTTCAATCATTTTTCTTCATAAGTTAATTTTTTTCTTACCCAGGCTCCCTATTAATCACTTTTATGTGCAATAGCTTTCTTCAAGATGTTTCTCCCTCCGCCTTCATCCCTGGTTTGCGTACAGAGTTTTTATAGTGTGTGATACCGGCAGTGGCTGCAGGCAATACTATTAATTTGGAATCCAGGTGTGTTGAATGAAGGCAATGGGAGGAGAGAGGAGTTTTCTAATGCATTTGCTTTTGAAAAAACATGGTTGTCTTGGGAAGCATTACTGCCACACATTTGTTTTATGGACTCTTGGGGGTTCCTGTTTTAAAGATCTGTGTGGCACTCCTTTGGACTGGATGTCCCAAAGCATTTGGCATCACCCTGCTCCTGCTGGGATCAGTGGTGGGCATAGGGGGGGGGAGAGAGTTCTGTCTGGGGTCAGCAAGAGGGTCAGCAGTGCTGTCTGTGGTCTCATGTATGGGATGAGCCTCACGGTATGGCCTCCCTCTAGTAACCTCTGTTGGGTGCTTGATTTGATGTAAAATGACCCATAGGATAATCCATTTAAATGGCTGCAACTGCAGTGATCTGAACCACTGGCACAAGGCTACTGGAGTCCAAAGAAATTGCATTAGTGCATTATAAGTAACTGCTGTAATTTCAGTATCCTAACAATATGTGAAATCCCTGTGCTGTTGAAACCTCAGGGTCAGAGGAGAGCTTATGGGAGGAAACTTTGTTGGTTGCCAACACAGCTTTCAGCACATCTTGCAAATTCCACCTGTCCTTTAAAATCATCTTCGAACTATAACAGTGCTTAAGGTAGTGTTGCAGTAGTGTCTTTCCCAGAAAGTTGGCTACTTCCAGGGTCTTGGCTATCAGTTAACAGGGGAGATGCCCATAATGTTGGGGTTTAGCTTTCTTCTCAGGTGAACCTGGTGGTTTGATCTGGTCAGTGGTACTGAAATGGGCAACTACTCCCAAATACAGCATCACCCAAATGCGGAGACATGAAAAAAATTTTTGCTTTATTTTTTCAGGCAGGAGATCCTCAGCACTTTCTGATGACTGTGTCTAAGTATCAAAAGTTGCTGCTACTATTGGCAAAAATCCTTCTCTTTGATATTGCCATTTGAAAATGAATTTGCAGTATTAAGCTTTAGTTATTTCCCACTTTATTTACTCTTTTTAGATGGAAAATATGGGAGAAAAGCGCTGAGCGTTTCTAGAGAGATACTTGTGTTCCTCTGCCGGATGCACAGAAGTGAAAGAAAGCATTATGCATAACAAGATATTCTCAGGAGATCTGTTTAGAGAAAGGGCACGGTGTTACATATAATTTGTTTACTGACAGTTTCTAACAATGGTGCAATGGACCAGGAAACATCACTAAAGTAATGAGTCCTTTCCTTTTTTAGAGCAATTATGTTTGAACAGTGCAAATTAACCTGCTTTTTGAGGCTGCTATTTAGGGGAAACGATTTGCTGATGTAAAGACAACCCCCAGCTTGCTCCAGGAGCCAAGGTAGAAGATACAGAGTGTGTGTGTGCATAGGAGAAAAGTTGTTACCTGTAAATCAAATGTAAGTAGCAAACAGGCTGATCTAATCTAGGAGCTACTGTAGCTAAACAGTGAGGCTAAAAACAAACGTGTAATGCTGGGTATAAAGAAACTACTGTAAATAAAGTTAGCTCAACTGGAAGAACAGCATGCTTCCTGGGGGAAGAAAAAAGAATTACTGCAAATACTCCATGATCTTTTCACGCAATAGAAATGTCTGTCAGCTCTCTTTGATCGTTTGCTCCCAGAGTCCAGGATTTTCACAGCCCATTGTTCATCCTTGTGGCCTGCTGCACTGCTTGGGCACAGGTAGCGTTGGTGGTGCTATCTCAGAATAATGCAGTGTCATTACTGCTGGGAATCTAACGCTGGTTCAAGTAGCTGGCAATAATAAGCCCCGATTTGAGCTCTCCAGAGGAATCACTTAGTATTTTGGGAAGGGCATGCAATTAATATGGGAACATACAGCACGTTTAGGCAGGTGCTGTTGGCTATTCAAGCCTGACCAAAGCAGAAAAACACATTATAACGGTTTTAGGTGAATCTGATTTTGAACTACCTATAAAAGGCCTGAATTTCTTCTTTATTCAAATGGCTTTTTTTTTTTTTTTTAATGGGCCTGATTGCCTGATGTGCGAGTGTGACAGCAACAAATGCAACAAAACCCATGGGCTCCTCTGAAATTTAACTTGGAAAGGAAGTAGTGGTCTGGCATAACAAGTCATGCAGGAGACTTCTGCATGCACTGCAGAGAATTAGGCCAGAGTCATGGTGGGAACTCAGTGCCCAGATGCCACGGCTCTCTTAAAAGAAGTCTTTCCCTAGAAACGTAGGTTGATTACTAGTTGCTTGGTAGTAAAGTGGGTCTTTTTTCCCTCTTGTTAGTTAAAGGTTCCTTTGAAAAAGGAGCGCAGTTTGGCCTCTTAACAAATCCTTGTAAAATGATGGGATTAGGGTTGTAGTTTTGATTTCCTTAAGTGCTGGAGCAGACTAAAATTAGTGTGTAGTGGTTTCTGATGCGCTTGAGCCTCTTGATGGAGCTGTGCAACTCAGATCTACAACAGTGCTTGTTTTGAAACTACTGTGTCTACTGATTATAAAGCTACAATATACTATTCACTGGTATATATACTACCAGTGGTAAATATTCTACCACTCCCTGGGATTGCATGTTTTCTGGTGAAACCTCCTAATTTGAAGCAATCTACCTGTTTCACAAAAATACATCTGCTGTAATCACTTGTGCTATCACTCGCTTACCTCTTTCAGTGACTAATTCCATTTCAGTGACTACTGCCATTAATAACTAACTAGAATATTTTTGTAATGCCATCCTCTGGCACAACTATACCGCTAATATATTGGGTTCAATATATTTTCTGTATCAAAATTACATACTTTTCCTTCCAAAATAGAACAAAGTTCTCCAGGATTTGGCGCTACAACTTCTGCTGTGGTGTTAGCAAAAGTCAAATAATGACATTCCCTCTTCTCCTCCTCTTAGTTGTGCTACACAGGAGAACTTGGAAAGCATTAGTTAACCTCATGTGAGGGAGCCTTTGAAAAATGTTCTTCTCAAGGCTGGACTTGGTTTCTTCTACCTCCTGGCATACGGAAGATGATGATGACCTCTCAGCAACCTTTGGAGTATTCAATGACATTTAATTCTCAATTAAAGTCTTTGTGGTTTTTCTGTTTGCCAGCAGATGACGTTACCGCAGATCTCTATGCTTAGCCTAGGGGCTTGCTAGGGAATGCCAGACAGCATCGTAATGTTACATCTCTGGAGTGATTTTGGCAGTAGGTGTTGTAAGCCTATACAGCCATTATGTTCTGTAAACTCATCCCTAATTCTTTTTTTTTTTTCAATTTTTTTTTTCATCTTTATTAAAAGGCCTAGAGATATGAATTAAATCTGCAAGGAAAAACAGGAAGCTGGCAGAAAAAGCACAAGGGAAAATAGAAAGATAAAGTGAAAATGCATGTTCAGTAGATTAATTCCAAATCCAACAGCGTATTTTGGGTCTGTTGTGAGCAGACCAAGCATAGACAAAGAATAAAAGAAAACAAAAATGCTATGATATGTCCATTGACAGTTAATAGATCTTTATTTTGTTCTACTGATATCTTTTATTATGAATTTCCCTTGGTTTTGCCTTTTGGTAAGAAAAGGTTCGCAGTTCAGTTCACAGAAATGGCATGATTGGAGTCATCAGGTGTATACTGTACCTGAAGAT
The DNA here is from genome assembly GCF_011077185.1 of Oxyura jamaicensis. NCBI lineage: Eukaryota > Metazoa > Chordata > Aves > Anseriformes > Anatidae > Oxyura > Oxyura jamaicensis. The sequence goes on along the minus strand of NC_048899.1, from coordinate 7,667,229 downwards.
TCAATTATTTTTTTTTAATTTATTGTAGTTAAGGCACTGGCATCTCATATTTATTTTCATGTATGCTAAATTGCTTCTCTTGGGAGATATCAAAACTTCTTCCAATTAGAGATGCCACCTCCTCTTTAGCAGTAGCTCATGACAAAGCAATATACAAGTGGTGTATTAATCTGTGCTAGGGCTGGTCAGTTTCTGAGGGTCTGAAAAATGCACTGCTTTGGGTGATGACTTCTTGCTTCTGTGTGCAGAGAGATGAGGAGGATTAGGGACCTAGTTATAAAATATGTCAAAATATTTATTTCTGTTAAAAGCGAGACTTAAGTAATACTTGTCAACTTGCTTTTAAACTTCTTTGTGTTGTTTCCTTATTTCAAAAGGGCAATACAAGATCACTTCGTTTTCTATCAGCAACTTAAAAGAAAGGGCATATTAGCCAGCCACTCAGGTATTCAGTACCTGCAAGTTAAGGATCAGTGATTTTTTGGTCCCATATTTTATGGCATTGTCAACTGCAAGGGCAGTGCTGTAAAATGTAGCTTGTTCTGGGTGTCAAGGCTTTGTTATCTACGTAACGTACTGCAGTCAGCAGCTGGAAACACAGAAGTGCCTTTTTTGCCCAAGTTGGTAGCTGTTCACTGGGGTGTTGTCTTACAGAAATTGACTTAAGCCTTTGCTTTTTCCTCCTTTTCCTTTCCATTGGCAACTCAAAGTGAATCCCCAGCACTTCTGTTTGGAAATATCCGTGTAACTTACTAGCAGTGATGCCAGTTAGATACTATATGAGTTAGGTGGAAGGCAGTGATCGCACAACATAACATAGCCATGAAAAATGAGTACAAATCCATGCCTGGCTCCAGAGCTTGGGGCTCACCGTGGGGAAGGGAGAGCTGTGTGCTTGCCATGCTCTGCCCTCTGTAGGCACCTGCCACACTGTGATCAGAGAGACAAAGGCTAGCTGGCCCTTTCTTCTGACCCTGCACAGGGGCTGCTGTGCAGTGACAACTTGAGTATGTGGTGCTCGGCCTCTGCTGTCACTGCTTCCTCAGCTACACTGCATGGTTTGACCTGGGTTAAGGACTGGTAAGGCTTTGGTGGAAGAATGCCATGGAGTATGTGAAACCCAGCTTACCTGAGTTGTACAGTCACAGGGCCACGAGTTGTGGGACTGGCAGCTGCTCCCCCAAAACACCAGTTGTGAGAAGGCAGGTTGGATACCTCTGCCTATGGCTATATGGCTATAATTAGTAAGATACAAAAAAAAAAGTCAACCTGCTCTCCCAGGAGTGAGGGAAATACAGTAATGAAGTCTATAATAATTTGTTTTGCCATAGATGCTGCTCTTTTTTCTGTCCCTGAGTTGTTAAACCAAACGTGTCTGAATGTTTTCCTGGATGGTGGTAAACCATGGACCTGTCACCAGGGGAGGTGCTCAGGCTGCTTTGGTGCTCCAAGTTTGCAGCTAACGACCTCCGCAGTGGTCATACCACCAAATGTCACACTCAAAAGCCTGGAAGTCAATGAAGCATCTAGGCTGCTCAATATATCAGCATTTAATTGACAATGCGCAAGACCTGCTTGTGATTTACAGCCCGATAAAGGGACACACTTTTCATGTTCTGCCAACACAATTGGCAGAATATTTTAGGCACAGATGGCACATTAGCCTTGGACAGCTGGTTCCCTCTCTGCTGTCACATCCTAGGACCGTCTAACTAATACTGTCACACGCGACCCAGTTCACTGGGTAACTGAGAGAGGTTCTCACACGTGGCTTTGTGTCAGCCTGAAGGCACATGAAAATCAATCTGCTAAAGGACTGCCTTGAAGAGGTTTCCAAGACTTAGCACCCTACCATGCCCTTCTGGCTGTTCACTTGCTGACCTCTCTTTTAGAGCTGTGTGAGTGTAACCAAAGAGTTTGTTCCTAGTCGTGCGATGTGCACGTGTGCAGCTTGCAGAGTGGGGTTCTCTCCTTGTAGTGTCCTCTACTCTCTGCACAAATGTGGTTTAAAAAAAAGGGGAAAAAATTCAAGATGCAAAATGCCTGCATAGCATCCATTTTTTAAAAAATATAGAATGAGTAGGGATCGCTGAAAGGTGCCTATTTGAAAGGTGTATCTTTAATAGCGGAAAAAAATTAAGAATGCATGGGGGAGAGACAATAAATAGTGACATTGTAAATTATATGTAGATGATAGCAAGGATAAAAGAATAGAGAATGAAGTAGGACTTCAAATGCTTGCTGAAAAAAACATTTTCTGAAATGCAGTCAGGCAGGAAAGGTCTGGGGTGGAAAGCTAAAAGCTATGTTTGTTGGTAGATGAAACACATTTTTCACATCAGAAACTTAGTATTTCAAGGTATGATCCCAATAAAAATACAACAGTTTTATTTTTCTAAAGCATAGGAAATATGAGGTCCATAATTTCTTACTGTTCCATCAGAGCTTCACTGACTTCACTACAAACAAACCGCTGTGCGGAAAGCCTTTAAAATGTGTTTTGTTTTATGGCATCAGATACAGAGTCTGAGAAGTCTTGATGGCATTAGGACTAGCTTTTATTGATGCCAAGCAACTAGACCAGAAAAACTGGAGTTTTGTGTTTGTCTTTAAAGCCATAATTTAAATAAGATAGAATGCAGTTTGTCGTAGAATAATCCTCTTGGATTGTGGTGAGGTAACCAACCGGGGATGTGTGTGCACTGGAAGGGAGGAAACACCACTGTATCAGCGTGTGCTGAGAAAATATTCTCTTGCCTTATCCCAGCCTGCTTCTGGGAGAGAAGCTTTGCTGACCGAGGCTGGAGAGCAGCTCTCTCGTTCCCAGAGCAGGGAACGCCCAGAGGACCATGTATGAAACGTGATACTCAAGGGATGACTGGGGAGGATGTCTTGATCCCTTAAGATTTCAGTGAATTGGAGCCCCAGACTGTTTCATCATCACTCCTTAACATTTTGTACTAGTTCAGAAGTAGTTAAGGACAAGAGGTGCACCGAAGAACCATTCAAATTCCAATTATTTTCCAAATCGGGATTAAAGATAAAGGCTTTGATTTGGATGTTTCTTACAAAATTATCCGCTGTGATCATGAGGGCTTACACCCAGAGGTGAGCATCTCATTGGACTGGATAAATGTTTAACAGAGACAACTCCTGCCTGAATATATGACGAAGATCTTCACTTAACGTGCCAGGGAAACAGAATGCAGTACTTCAACTCCACTTTCAATGACATAAACACTCAAGTTCCTTTCTGCACCCGGGGGGAACAGAGTTGGGAAGTTGCAAGCTTCAGTTTTTATGGATTCTTGAATATTTCTGTGCAGGATGTAAATGACATCCAATTTCCTTTTGCAGAACAGACACTTGCAGGGAGCTGCAGATGGGATAAGAACAGCTTTTCCATCTGCTTTTAGGGGTAATATTTCTCTCAATTCCAGCATACATCTCTTATATGTGTTACTTGGCTGACCGACAGTCTTAAGTATAACGTTAGTGACGGCTGTGTCAGGGTCAGGTAAGCTTTTAAAGACTGTGCTGTTATAGCATGGCAAAGTACATCATGCTGATTTAGTATCCCAAGGGATTTGGTAATCTATAACTAACAAATTAGTGCCAATCAACGCCCTGTTTGGCCATTAGCGATCAATTAGCGTCAGGATTGACATCGTGCTTCTGAGTCCTGGTATTTCATTTAGCAGCTGAAGACCTTCATGCAGCAGAGTGCCATCTACTGTAGTCCCAGCAAAGTGGGGAGAGTTGTAGGATTTTTGGCAAGAGCTGCTTGTTCCCAAACTGCGCTGGGGGCTGCTTTCGCTTGAGTCATCTGTAAAGCTTGCGGCTCAGGTGACCCTTCCCTTCCATTTCTTTTTTCTGTTTCTCTCCCTCCTGCTTCCCACAGCATAAACAGTGGGGAAACGCTGATCAGCTAGATCCATCAAATGTGAGCTGTAATTTCAAGCCAGGCCATTATCCAAAATTAAAGCATATGTGGCAAAGAAATTAGCAGTCTGCCACGGAAACGCACACTCGTACAGTACACCTGAGGTGTTATCTGCCTCTTCTGTTCTGGGCTTTCAAATTAGGCAGTGAGTAGCCTGAAACAAATGTGGACATGGGCTCAAAACATCTTGTTGAGCCTGGTCAGTTATTTCTGATGCTGGAATGAAACATTTTGTCTGCATTAAAAAAATGCAGCTTGTATTTGGTTTAACTGCACCATGGTACATCTGATTGCATGCAAGTCATAGGCAAAAGCCTTAGCTACTAGGTATGCTTTTCCTTTGTACCTACTGCCATGGCGGTTAACGTTTCAAGTTGTATCACCCTTCTTTCAGATAATTTAAGAGGTGGCAGAGATCGAGAAAGCACTTGTCCTAAGCTTTATTCAGGAAAGGAATTGCGCTTCTTACCCTTGATGAAGGTCAATAACATCTGTGCGTCGAAGTGCCATAAACCCTACTTGAAAATACCAGGGTCTGAAATGCTCACTTTGCTGCCTGTCGAGCATGAGTAGGTGGGTAATGGAACTGCTGTGCTGTGGCCGAGGAGAAGTTTGCTTATTTTAAATACCGGCCTATTTTCTGATGCAGTTTCATTTTGAAGTTACTTGGTCCTATCTTTGTTTCTTAAATATGTCAGTTTCTAAGGACATGAAAAACAAACAAACAAACCCATTTGCAGATATTTTAATGCTTCAGTATTTAGAAAATCAAAACTCATGTACTTGAAATACTTTGGCAATTTTACAATTCCTTCATTATATTCTTCCTGTTCAATTAATTCAACCTGAAACTGTGCCTTTTTTTCCTGTATCTAATTACAGCTTCTTAAAATGTTTATTTTGTTGGCCACAGTAAAACATTTTTATTGAATTTTGCAATTAGAAGTGACCATAATTAGATAGGTTTGCTTGTTTTGTTCATTTTCAGGTGGAACTAAATGACAACAGGAAAAAACAAACAAACAAATAAAAACCTGTGCTGTTTTGGGGACTGAACTGCATTTCTTAGTATGCTGAACTTGGTAGCTGTCTGTGAATATTTCTGTCTCTAGCTACTTCTGAGTTGTGATTCGGAGGTTTGAATGTGCGTAAGAAGTGTTGATAGATGAAACCAGTTCTCCCAGATTACTCTGGAAGGAATATTATTGCTGTTTGGGCTTTGTGTTTGCTGAGCCAGGCTTTTTAAATGAACTGTAGTTCCATTAACTAACACTGACTTGGCACTGCGTAAGACTTGCTTTTTTCTGTAGTATTAGACTTAGCAATTTTCTGTGCTTTTCACCCTCTCAAGGTTGGCTTCTAACAGAGGAAATGGGTATAGTTAGATTGGGTTTGGCATTTTGGGAATACCCTGGATTGTCTTGTGGGCAGGCAATGTTTCTCTTCCTGAGGCAAAGCTCGAGGAAGAGTTGACTCCAGCTGAGCTTTTAGGACTTCTGGCAAGAGGGAGATTGGGTTCTGAATGAAAGTTCACCCCAGGTGAAACTTCAGTCCCATACTGATCACCTCCGAGAGTTTCATGCAGACCTTTATTTCCTCGTGTTACGGTAGTTAACTGAGGAAAAAGAGCGATGTGTTGGGGTTTGTTTCGTTACAGTTGGGCAGCTTACTCAAGCATTCTTCTCAAAACAAAAAAATGAAGTAAAATCCAGAATAGATGTAGAGCACTCATAATGACAACTTTAAATCAGTGCTCTAATTAGTGAGCGCTCCCTGGGGACTCATTAGAATTATAAAAGCATTATTGTCGGTTATGCAGTGGTTGGAACATGTTGAGTTTTGGGCAGTCCAACAATGCTACCTTGAAGAAAAGAGTTTTGCAGCCTTTAAGAATTTTCTGTAGTTTGGAAGAAAGCACAAATTGCAGTGTCCTAGAAATCCTTTATGAATTGGGCCTTATGTTCCCTCTTGTAAATAAGGAAGGTTTGGAGTTTATATGCCACAGTCTAATAGGTACATAGTGACTGCTTAATGGGATTTACATTCACTCAAACAAAATTAGGTTGGTAAAAGACAATGCAACATGCTGTAATGTAAATGGGACTGACGGCAGAATTAAATGTTTGTGGAAACAGGGCAGCAGATCTATCAAGAGCTAATTAGACAGAGTTCAGAGACAGACTTGGGAGTAAACAGCACCAACAAAGAGAGAAGGAGAGCGAGAAAGAAAATGGGATCTTTGTGTGGTGATGAAAAGGAGTTACAAACAAGGTTATTTAAACTGGAAGGTCTGATGGAACCTAGCCTGTGAGAAGGACTTAGGCTTATCTAAACCTGTTGTCTAAGGCAAGTTGAATGGCAACTTCTGATAACCCCCTTTTATGTGTAAATAGTTCCTCTTTGTTGCAATTTGCTATTCATAGTATCTTCCTCAGGCTTTTCACGACAGTGAGATGTTTCCATCTGCCTTCCAGCCTCTCTCAGACACCAGTTAAAAAAAGGATTTGGCCAAGGTGTTTCAGCAGCAGGAAGGAGTCCAGAGAGCAAACCAGGGAGGAGAGGGATTGGGCCTCTCCAGAGGAAATATCCCTCCTGGAAGCGATCGGGTGAGAATGATGTGTCACGTTTGCCCTTGTGCTGACACGTAGAGGATCCTGTTTGCCTGTCATGCAGTCAGGTATGATTGCTGCCATTATTGCTGTGCTTGGCACAGCTGCTGCCTTCTGTGGATGAAGGAAGCAGTGACTGAATATGACAGAAAAAGACTATTTAGTTCATGAAGGCCAGTCCCTAAATTCAGTGAGATCAAGAAGGGATTAAGATGGATTCATTGTAAGGAAAAAGGCCAAAGTATTAACAGACTTCAATAATAACAGTATTTCAGTAACTTTTGCTTAGTCTTAACTTCTTTCCTCAAATGCAGCTTAAGAAGTTCTCCCTCGGGGCAAGAGATAACATGGTAACTGTTATGTTTTACGTTTATAGAAGGGAAGCTCGGAGCAGGCCAAGGCATTTCTATCATCTTTGGCAAATCCCAGTTTGGGTTGATTGTTTTATTTTTTTAAACTTATTTCTTGACGCTGAAAATAGTTGTGCCTTGCTGAATTTTGCTGGTGGATGTTGTGCAATGATGTTTATACTGAGAGGGGATGAGAAAAACCCCTGTGCTTTTTGGGTTTTGTTTAAAATGAATTATCCTCTTCCTGCCGACACCAGATCTGGGACTGTAAGCATGTACAAATGCGGACCAGAAGCCATGCTGGCTGATCTGACAAAGTGTCATTTTGCAGAGGGAGCCATGAAATCTTGTTACGAGGGGTTGGTGAAGCAGGAAAAGGCAGTGCCATGTCTCAGAGCTGCTTCCTGAAATTTGTGCATGCCGTCTGGAACCTAAGCCAGCCACTCTGGAGGCCGGATCAGATCAGAGCCGGGCTCTCCAAGTGTGTGAAGCGTCTGACAGCGTAACTCTATAGTTTCAGCAGACATACACTGGAGCCTTGCCTTGTTTGCTCAGATGTGCTGACTTTGGTAGGCAGTATTTTTGTCCCCTGCCCGGAATGCTTTTTGATGAAACAAGTCCAGGTTTGTGCCCTTGCTGGGTCCCTGAGCTGTGGGGTGGGGAAGGCAGGGGGTCAGCTTGGGGCAGTCATCCCCACAGGGCTCCTCTAGCACTTTGTCCTGCGTTTCTTCCTTTCACCTTAGAAACAGGTGGACAGGAGCTGCCTGAACACCAGACTTCAGTTAGCAAATATTTCACTGGAAAATACTCGAAGGAAGCAGCACTCCTAAGGAAGAACACTGGTTTTGGCAAGCTCACTTTGGGCTGTTTTGGTTGGGCAGGAAAGCAGAGGACACATTTCACCCTCCTTTCTCCATCGCAGTAGTACCTTTGTGTGGGAGCAGACTGGGTTATGATGTGTGTACCATAATGAACTGGTCTACAGGAGGTGATTCTGGAGTTTTTATTTGTTTTTAAGTAACTTAATATTTTTACTGTGCTGCTGTACACCCATGCTGTCGAGAGGTTCAAGTTAGGCAAAATGCTACAACTGTCTTCTTTCCCTGGTGATACCACTTCAAGGTTTAAAATTAGGTTGCTCTTACTTCACCTGCGTGAAACACCTCCCCAGGGAAAGTAATGTTGCTTGGGCATGGTAGTTATCCATCAGAAATTGATTACTTTCTTTTTCCCCACAAAGTGTTTTGACAAGTACGGGTCACAGGTAGTTTCCTTTACCTTTACTGCATCAGAGCAGCATCCTTGCATTTGAAAAGGTCTGTGAGAAACTATTGACTTTCACATTCGTTTGATTGCAGTTAAAAAAAAAAAAAAGTCTGCATTTCAGCACCAACAAGAAAAGCACATGCGCATTTCTGACCACGTCGCCTTAATGGAGGAAGAGAAAGGCAAGCTTGCGTGTTTGAGAGGCTTGGTGGGCCCAAGCTTTCATTAGGGAGCAGCGGGGGTACAAGTGCCCTTCCTGAAAGGAAGGCGGGGAGGAGAAAGGTCTCTGAGGTAAGGCAGGCAGGCACTTTAGATTTGCAAGTCTTTGGGCAGCCTCGTCTGAAGAAATGCCATTTGGGAAGTGGTGTCCATGCTCAAATAGCAAAGAAGAAAAGATCATGAGGTGAGAAGCTGAAACGTATTACGTGGTGAACCTGTGAAAGTGGACAGTACCAGTTGTGCAGTGTAAATTTGGCAAAAGCTTAACTTGTGACTGTCACCCAGCCTGTGAATGACTGCAGAAGGCTAAAAAAATCACACACTTTTATCCTGTTTCAGCTGGGGACAAATTCTTTTTTTTTTTTTTTTTAGGGTATTTCACTACAACTACGATTTTTCATGGCAATCAGCTATTGTTTGCTGGAAAGATGTGGATCAAAATATTAGTGCTTGGTGGTTTTCATTTCCATTTTTTTTTTTAGGAAGAATGAAAGTTCTCTGATTTTTTTGGAAAAGTTACCATTTCTGACCTTGAGGTGCAATGACTACTTTGTCTCACTATCCCCTGCTGGCCTTGCTGTCTGGACACAGCATCTCTTGTACCGTGTTGCCCTGTGCTATGACCGTACAGGACCATACGTGTTGCTCTTCATGTCTGGTGAGAAGCATTAGTGGTGACTGCAACTCTGCTCTTTGCAGCTTCTTACCACGTGCTGAATGCCTTGTCTGAAAGGCTTTACATGAACAGCTTCCCCTGAAGTCTGCAAATATACTAGCCAAAATTAAGAGCGGTATTTTTGTAACCTTCTGGCTGTCAGAGCCCAACTTGAAAACTCTGCTTTAGTGAGGTAGAATAGGTTTGGCCTCGGTGTCTCTGGTAGTTTTACATATTGTCTTCTCTAAAAATTCAGCATTTAATCTTGGTCGTGCTCTGGATGGACACCCTTTGGGACTGAAATAACCTCTTGGTCGGTTCATTCTGTGAAATGAGAGGCACGTGTTGTTCTTGCAGGGAGCTGCGTTGAGATCTTGGGCTCAGCTTTGCCTACAGCCCCGGTTAGCACCCGCAGGCATTGGCTGTGGCAGGTTCCTGGGGACTCTCAAGTTGTTTCACTAAAATGCTTTGAGGTTTTATATGGACCATTTCTGTGGGAAGTAAATATGTCCTAAAGTTTCATCCTCAGTTTTTGTACGTTTAGAACATAATGAAAAGCATCAAGAAATATGTGTATTTTTATTAGTTTTATGCTGTTCTATAAGCTATATAATTTTCATGCAGAAATATTTTTCCAATGTGAGGTCGCTATTTTATGTGCAAGATTCATTTTGTCTTTTGATAGGGGAACTTTGAAAAGCAGGAGTAAATTTTTGGGTGTAAAATCTGCCAGTTTGAAAAATCTGCCCTCTTTGAGTCTTGACCTCACAAGGCCGTGATGTGCCAAAGGCCGGAGTTGCCCTGGTGTTATCTGCAGTGGTGTTGCAGCAATACAGAATTGTATTGATTGATTGTGGTTGCCAGATGCGGGTACTGTACAGGCATATTCCTGTTTAAAATTTCAGTCGTAAGCAGATTTTAGTCCATGGCTTCTCATCTCCCTCCTGGCTTGTTTCTTGTCTGCCCCGTCCCACCCCGCATCCTTGCCTGCTCCCTCACGTGATAAATAACACTGTCTTATCAAGGTCAGTCAGAAAGGCCCTTTTTACATATCTCATAAATTTTAGCCAGGTGCCACCGATGTGAGATTAATGTAATGGCACTACAGCAAGCACTCAGGCTTGTCTTAATTATGCTAAGGTTGCCGGTTCACCGTTTCTCTTCATCTGTCTCCCGCTTTAGGGAACACTAAACACTATGTCATTAGATTGTCTGTTCCACAACATTGGCCCTTTGCATTTACAAAGTCATCAGATGGCTTATGACCTAGCTTTTCTAAGAAATTAAACTAAATAAATAGTAAAACCAAAAAATTAAGCAGAAACGGAGCCTGCCGGGGGCGAGGGTAAGGGAAGAGCTGGGAAAGGCTTGGGGCAGCTCTTTGCTGCGGCTGGCTTTGAGAGAGCAGGGCTGGCTGGGGAAGGCCCAGCGGTGTGGGGATGCTCTGCGGGGCTGGCTGGTGCTTTCCCTTGAACAGTAAGTGCTCGTTGCCTTCACGCGTGGCAGGGTGTGTGCTGGTAAAGGGCTGCAGGCTTGAGCACTGGGTTTGTTGTTAAAAAGTCCTCTACTGTACAGGAATCTGGTGTGCACGTGAGTTCCCCGAGGCTCAAGCCAACCTTGGACATGTTTTCCCTCAGCTCCAGGAAGGGGAGAGAGGAGAACAGAGTGCTGTGGCAGTGTGCCGGTGCTAGCTGTGCATCCTAAAGCCCCTCTGCAGGCAGGGAGCTGTTCCCCGCTGCATCTGGGAGGTCACAAGGAGAATTTTCTTGGACCTTGATTTCCTTCTAGCTGTAGGCTCAGTTCAGTAGCCTGCAAAAGGCTGACCTTGATTTTTCCTTTTATTTATCTTGTGCTGTCTGGCCACGCTGCAAGAGATTTCAGTTTCCTACCTAAGCATCCTCTGGGTGCTTTTTGGTGAGCAGAGCCTCCTGCGATGGCTCTGTGGCCGCTTGGCTCAAAGGCTGGTGATTGCTGTAGCTGATAGCTGTGCTGAGTGGGCTCAGGGTCTGGTGTCCCATCCCTGCCCACCGAGGGCATTCGGGACTTGCTCCAGGCCCAGCCTGCTTTACTCGGATTATTTTCTTTGTGCTGCCACACCTCTCCTGCTTGCCGCCTTGGACTAAGGCTGTGTTCAAGGGGCAGCACAACTGTGCACGCGTAGGAAGGCCTCTCTGTCTCCATCCCCACCACTCAAACGGGAAGAAAATTGTATGTGAATCCTTGACAGAGAAACTGGAGGCCAAGAAAGTTTCCAACGGTGACCGCATGCTGAAAGGGAAGCCCTTTGCCCTAACCCTCACAGCTCTGTAGGTAAAGTGCATTTGAAGTCAGTAACTGAGGTCTGAACTGAACCTTGCTCCACACCCTGGTTTTATACCCATGCCTCTTATTTTTAAGATAATCAAGTAGGCTGAATTGGTGCACCAATTTTGATTTCAGTCTACTAACAAAAATAAACGTCTCAGAAGAGACTGAACAGGGCTTGTTGTGGAGCAGTTGGGTTTTTGTTGGCTACACTGGGAGAGGGGAGTGTCAGACTTGATAAGGACAAAAAGAGAAAGTGGGTATCTGGTATATTTTGGTAGTAGCTACCTGAGGTCTCATCAGACAGCTGAGTCTTTATTTTTCTAGCAGTATATGAAAGTTAATGTGGGTGTTGCAGATGAGACAAGCTGATCTGTCAGTTGTGTGCTCAGAATACTGTCAGGTTTTACAGTCGAAGCAAGCAAGACCTGCGTTAGAGGACTATACTCCCCCTCCCTCTTCTTCTTGGTACTCAAAAGCATGCTTTAAAAGCAAAGTGTTCTTCATGAAGAATGGCATTATGTGAGGCCCAGAAGCCAGTCAGCGCTAAGCAGTCATGCCCTGAATAACACTCAGGGCCCACTCTCTCCCAAGCCCACTAAGCAAAGACAAAGGGCCCGCTGAAGAGGTAACACAAATTGAATTTTTTCCAGTGTCGTACATAGAGCTGCTGACTGTTACGGCACCTATGTGTGTGCGGTGCTGGCCAAAACCCTCCATCTGATTAGGAAGGAGAGGAGAGAGGCTGCTCGTGGCACAGATTGAAATGAGAGAGCGCAGAAGCACCAGTGGGATGTGCTGACGGGGATGTCTCCTGTCAGCAGTGCTGCAGGGAGGGCACGGTCCTGCACACACACCATCTCCTCCGACATGTTTCCCAAACTCCCATCATAGCTGCCATCGTAGCTGGAGCATCGTGGGGCTTGCCAGGCTTGGGGGTGGGGGGGTTCCTGCCTTGGCTTCTTTTGTGTTAGTCATGAACGCAGCTGCCACGTGTGGTACGAGGTGCTTTCCCATGAAACGGGCAAGCGCAGGCGGTGCGTATCTGACCTTCTAAAAAACGAGTGCAAAATGTCTTTCAAAGTGTGCCAAAGCTAACCTACTCAGCCTGAAAGTAGGGTTGCTAAAAACTTCGCAGTATAGACTGAATCAGTTAGTGCTTACTCTGTCAGCTGTCAGCGGCTCGGAGGCCCAGATCAGGGATCTGTCACTGCGGTATCTGCGTTTTGGATCATACGCTAGGCACGGGCTGTTTGCAGTTAGCAGAAATAAATGAATCACTGCTGTCATTTTCCTAATGAAAAAGAAGGGCAAATACCAAGTTTTGTTAAGCCGATAGATTTCCCATACTTGACTGTCCAAAGAACTCTTAAATACATAGTTTTAAGCCTTTAGTATTGTTCAAAATGAATCTGTGCTGTGTGAGTAGGCAGCTTAATTGGAAGTGTTTTGGAAATAACAATATTATCACATCTGCTCAGGTTCAGTCTCCCACCAGCCTAAGTCCAGTGAAATCTCGCGTCTGCAACGGAGTTGACTAGTTGCTCCCAGGCGTGATAACTGGAAACGGGGTGTCTAGTAACTGTCTGCTTTTGCATTATCACAGCATTATAAGGAAAATAACGTCTGTCACTGCTGTGGGAAGCACATCTATGATTTCTTCTCTAACATCTATGAGATAAACGTAGCTATGACAAATCTTAGCTCTAATGGCACATTTTGGGGCATGGAAGGTCTTGTGATATCAGCTTGTTTTAGCAACAAAAGATGGGTTTTGGAAAGTGATTTATTAAGGAAAAATTATCTTCCTACACGATTTGAATTTGAGCTTTGTTTTGTTTGCCTGCTAGATCAGGAGAAATGCCACGCTCTTGTTTCACCGTGTAACAATATTGCAGAGACATTTAGGGACAGGTTTAGATGACCGTATTCTGGCAAGCACTCCCGCAGCAGCCAGACCCCTGTGCCAGAGTACCAGAAATTGGGGCTGGCTGTGTTTTTATCATAATTCTTCTCACTGTACTGCAAAGGCTGTTGATAAGCATGTGAACATCTGTCCTGGTGGCCCTCAGAGGAAGGCAAAAACATTGACTTCATTGCCTGATCTACCTGCGTTTCTTGGAAATGAGTTGAAGGGTTGAGAGGAGAAAAAAGGCTAGACAAAAAAAAATGCAAAATGAAAGAGAAATAATGTTATTCCTTGTCTTGGTAGAAGTCAAACTGTTTAAAAAAATCGAGTGCAAAGACAGCAGGGACAGATGTGCTTTAAAATGCCATTATTCTTCACTTACAGTTGTCGGTCTTGTGGGTCCTCTGTATCTACCGAACTAATTTACAGCTTTGATGAAGTGCACTAAGTGCATAGTTGTGGTGGTTTTACCGTGCTAGGCAGTTGAACACCACAACCGCTCTCTCACTCCCCCTCCTCAGATGAGGAGGGGAAGAAGTAAAGGAAAGAACAACTCACGGGTTGAGATAAGGATGATTTAATTAAAGAGGAAAAAAAATATATATATTTATATATATTATTAAGGAAATATTATTATTAATTAAACAATTCAACTAAAGGGAAAAAAGGGAAAGGGGAAGAGGGAGGGGGGAAAGGGAATAACTAAACAAAACAAGTAAAGGCTATGTGGAAGTGCAGAGGAAAGAAATTACTCTCTACTTCCCACAAATGAGCGATGCTTGACCACATCCTTGAAGCAGGGCCTCAACGCACGTAGCCGGTGTTTGGGAGGAGGACAGACGTTTTCGCAACGAGAGCCCACCCCTCCCCTCTTCTTCCTTTTTCCACCTTTTATTGCTGAGTGTGACATCATATGGTATGGAATATCCCTTTGGTTGGGTTAGGTCAGCTGCCCTGCTGATGTTTCTTTCTCACTTTTTGCCCACCCCCTAGGAGGGTCAGAGAGAGTCCTGATGCTGTGCCAGCACTTCTCAGCAGCAGACACAACACTGGTGTGATACCACTGCTGTTCTAGCTCCAAGTGCAGAGCGCAGCACTGTATGGGCTGCTGCAGGGAAAGTTAACATCCCAGCCAGACCCAGCACAATTGTAAAAGAAGAAAGTTGCTTCATTTCAACTAAAACTTTATCTGTGTCAAAACACTTGTGAACAAACTGGCTGGGTGTAGCTCTTTCTGTGCCCCAAAGCACGTTCCCATACTGACTGAGTCTCTCAGAGCTCCTTGCCCTAACAAATGGGATCTGATCTTCCTGCTACCCAAGCCCCTCGGTGCCACATCTTTGTTTCTGAAGGGAGAAGACAGGTAGAGAAGCCTCTGAAGTGCTCTCTGCAGTTTTTGCTCTTGCAGTGGAAGACATGCCAAGAAGATGCGTCTCAAGAAAAAGGAGGGGAGAAGAAGGAAGGAACTGGAAAGGCCACCTGCTCCATGTGACTCGGGGTGTGAAACAAGTTCAAAAGCACATTGTTCATGTGGAGGGTGTTGGAGGTAATAAATAAATAAATAAAAATCAAACCACTTTTGCAGCAAAGCTCACCCTAAGGTCTGCAGGGACAGATTAGCACGATGGCTCTTCTGTGTCCTATATAGTAAATGCTGCTTCAGTGGCAACTGTTAGATAGGAAATAAAGGTGAGAGAAGTTGAGCTTTGCTTGGGCTCCTGTGGTTCACAGTTATAATTATACTAAAAGATAGCAGAGCTCTGGTTTTACTTAATTGGCAAAGACAGCGACTGATCAATTGGGCAATTTAATGCAGAGGGGTTTTTTGTTGTTGTTGAACTGCTCTTAACTTCATGAGGCATTTTTATGCAGCTGTGACATAGGAAACTGTTTATTTTCTGTTGATGAAATGTATTTAGGTAGAACTGCTTCAATAATGGTCTGCTTTAGTCCTCCTCCATGGGAGGGGAGGCAGAGGGATTGGGGTGAATTTTGAATCAATTGGAAAGGGGGTAAAGGCGATGGGATTCTGGGTGTGGATGCGAGATGCAGCATTCATTGTGGGTCGGAATGTGACATGGTTCTGAGGCTGGCTTAATTCCCACTGGTGCTAGAGCAAACCCTCAGCCTAGGAACAACTGGATGACCCCAAGTCAGGCCCAGAGCATCCCTGCTCCTGTCTTTGAAGAGACTGGAATTGCCCTTCTGGCATCTGTTTCCCTGTTATTTCAGAGCATAATGATGTTGACTTGGATGGGAATTTTGCCCTCAGAAATAAGCTTTGTTTATTTTTTTCTGTAAACAGTTGTCTTTTTTAGCAACACAAACCTGATTTCACTAGTCATCATAAAACAAGAGTTACATAAATACTGATGAGGAGAAGAACCACCTTTAAAGTACTCATTTAGTTGGGAAATAGAGGCTTTGAACCAGTTGGAGAGCAAAGCTCTGGAGCAGCTTCCCTTTAGGAGCACTGAGAGGAGGAATCCTGGCAGGTTTCAGAGGGAGCTAGATGTGTGTGAGGCAGATCATCTGCTCTACTGGGGACTTGCCCAGGTGCCTCAAGGGCCTGTGCTCCTCATCGAACCTGCTGTACAGAACTGGGGAAGCAACTTTGGATTTGTGCAAGTTATTCATGCAAGTGCAGGTTATTTTTAGTGGAAGTTACTCAAGGTCCAGGTGTTGCAGGTGGCCTGAAGTCTCTTCTCCTCCATCCCCTTCTTGCACCACAGCTCAGGGACATAAGCACAGAAGGCCGGAGCAGAGCAGGAGCCAGATGTGCAGGGCTTCCACGAGATGTCACCTTGGGGGAAGCACTTGGTCAGGCACTCTGTGCCAGGGAGATGAGTCCACCTGCTCCTGTTGGTAAGCTGGCAGCTGAAAAGGGGACTTGTATGTGTGCAGTGAGGTCGTGTGCATCTGAGAACCATGGGCAGCTGTGGGTCATCTCCCTGAGCAGCCCCGTGTTTGGGCAGGACCTGCTTGCAGGAGATGAATCCTACAAATGAGTTTGATTTTATTGGCAGAAAGGGCATCAGAACGTATATGCAGAAGAGGAAGAGATTGTGGCTGGATGGGCACTACCTTGATTGTACTGCCTCATGACCTGACCTTAGCCAAACGTCTCTTTCAGTGAGGAATATGTATTAACACATACATAAAAAAAAAAAGGCATGAATGCAAAAGGAAATAAATGCATGTATGCAGTGGAAAAAGGGCTGCTACTGCTTATTTACTCTGTGCATGTGTTGCGGGCTCTGCTTACAGGATGTCTTTTGCAGATTTCACTGGCACAGAGGCACACAGTCTCTGCTCAGGCACAGAGCTCCTTCTATTTTCCAGGTCACAAAGGCAGTGACCCAATATATGTCAAAAATAACCCAAACCTATACAGGGTATGATGGTGATAGAGATAAAATGATATCAGGAGCATACTGAAACCACTAAAATGCCAGGAGAAGAGGCTCAGACCCTTTCCATCGCCTCCTTCATGTTTTAATGGGCTATGTGGTAGGTGCCAGATCCAGCAGCTCGATGAAACCAGTCCTAGTCGATGTGGTGAAGGCGCTGGCTGGTGCTTGCTCAGCCATACATGTGTCAAAGGTGCAAAACTCTGCGTTACATACTTGAGGTTTTGCTGCAGTGGGCTTGGGGTACAGAGGCTGTGTGTCTCAACATGTGCTTGGGAGGTTAGGTGTTTGTTTACTTTTAGTCTCGGTCAGACTGAAATGCTGCGAGGAACTTCTTGTACCGGGCTGGAGTTACCACAAGCAGCTGAAACTGGCCGTGCTGAGCTCTTGCTGATTTATCCAGACTCAATAATTGCCTCTTGTTTCCAAGAGTTCACGTGTGTCTGCATCTGCAGGCGCGGGAAAGGAGTTGCTTCATTTAAACTGACTGGGGAAAAAAAACACAACACCCTTTTAAAAAACTATATGTAGAGAGCCTTCCATGTTGCTCATTCCTTTAATCATGAAACTTTTTTAATCTTATTTTGACATTTGTGCTGGAATTAACGTGATTGGCAGCAGAATCCAATAAATGAGAATTTCAGAGGTGTTTCTGCACTGCTAAATGAACCTTTCCCTGCAGTTTGACTTGGCAGCACTTGTGGAGTTCTGCATCAGCTGGATTTTATTGTGTGGGGATATGGATAATCAAAAAGGGAATCACACGTGTCTGCAAATTAAACATTTTGTTGAGTGCTTGCTTGCCATTGAACAGCAGTGTAATGTCAGGGAGAGAGTGCAGGGGCACATGAGCACAGTGAGCTGAGCGCTAAACGCCTCGTCGTACAAAAGCACAATGGCAAATGTTCAACAATGCGGTCGTGTCAAAACAAATCAGATCGTGAGCAGCTCTGCCTTGCTTTGCTTTATTTGTAGGGAAGTTTTTATCATCCCTGCCTCGTGATTAATGCTTGTGATAAGTGCAGGGGGAGTTACTGTATATAGCTCAACGTGTGCTTTAATCCTTGTTTGTCTGTGCTAGGAAATTAACATTCAGTTTTGACATTTAGCCTTTCGCAAGCCTTCCAGAGTAAGTTGTGATGCTGCTACAAGATCCTGTAGCTGGTTGCATGGCCCCAGTATTTGCTTTTAAAGAAGATGAAACTTTCTGCCCATTGTGTCCTGAAGGTGCTGCCCTGTGAGGAGGAGCGATGCATCCAGCAGCGGACGTGCCCTCTCTTGTGCCAGAGCAGGAGTGCCAGAATCAACAGGTCCCACTTGCCTTCTGGGCTGCAGAGCCAGTCCTGCCACAGCACGCGATGCTAAATCGTCTGAATATCGATAATATAGAGGGAGAAGTCCTCCTCCTCCTCTCACTCCCCCATCTCAGTGGGCCTATTGATCTCCTTGTCTTGATCCTGTAATTTATGGACCCCTGCTCTGGCCATTAGAGAAAATTATCTGTGAGCAAGCTGGTTTTCAGTGTATGCTTTTAATAGCATGAAAGAGGGGAAGCAACCTGAAGCTACGGTGTGTTTCAATCATGGGTAATGGGAAATGGCACGAGCCCTGTGCCTACCAAGTGGGGTGTGGGGTGTGGAAACCGTGTGGTTACTCTCTGCTGGGCATCTGTGTGGAGTGAGGCACTTAGTTTGTTCTTTTTTCTTTTTTTTTTTAAAAAAAAAAAAAAGCAGGTGGTGTCAGTTTAAAGCAATCTGAGTTCTGCTGTTGGTATCAGTTGCACGGAGGAGGAGTTTCTTGTGGGATTTGCTGCTCGTGTTTGATGTTCCCTGGATGCCTGCTGGCCCCAGGGCTTCTCAGGAAACCGATGCAGAGCCCTGGGAAATGGCACTTTGCAGCACTGCTTGCACACTGTCTGTGTGCAGGTGCTCTGTCCAGCCACGTGATACCATTAAGAGATGCAACCTGTCGGGCCACTGGTGTTACTGGGTACGGCATGAGGTCTGTGGGACGTGCTAACGCATCAAGGGGCTGCTGGGGGAGGTTTTGTGACTATTTCAGAGGGGTGTATCGAGGTACTCTGTACTTCAGCTTTGTCCATGCTTCCTAATCAAAGCTACTCTTTTAGAAAGCATTAAATGTTTTGGGGTAGTTGGGCTTTATTTTCTGTCATTTCTACTTAACAAATTGGCTAATTATTAATAAAATTAACAAAAGAAAATGGTTGCAATACCATGGCTCCATGAAAGGCTCCAGTGCTTAAGATCTTTGAATAATTTAGGAGGTATTTGGCTGAGTTGCAATTCCTGAAAACAAACAATATTTAAATTTTATTAAAAGGCTGTGGTCCAAGGAGCGTCTCCTCCTTGCTGCTGCCATGTGTGGAACATTGCGTTCAGGGAAATGCCGACGCCGGTTGTTTTAACCGCCGCACCTCCCTCGGGACCCGAACTGAGGGATGACTCACCATTTCCACGGCTTAGGCTGGTAGTGGTCAGTCTGTAAGCAGCTTTTTTTCATGATTTATTTCTGGGCAGCAGTACATCTTTCCCTAAAGAGCCAACCTTTTGCAATTGCTTTCCAGAACAACTCAGTGCTTTTCTATGTGACAAGCAGAAATGGTAACGTGTTCCTGGCAAACTTTTGGTCTAGGAGATGGAGGGAGAGACCTACCTCTGTGTTGAAACCCGGCTTCCCCTTGCTGCTGCAGCACCATCCCCGGCTGTGGGCCATCGGGAGGAGCTCTGTGCTGCTCAGGTGGATGAGGGTTTGGATGTGCAGCCTGGTAGTTGCTTTGAAGTAACTCATTCTGGTCATGGTCTCACCTCGGGGTAAATGTGAGGTGGGGCTGCCTCTGCTGTTGGGTGCTCTGAGAGGTGGGGCTGGGACCCAAGCACCCAGCTGTAGGGTGCTGCCCTGGCCCCTTTCCCTTCCATGTAGGTGTGGGGGCTTCCCAGCTAGCAGGAAGGCAAAGTGGAGCTGGTAACGTGGCTGGTCCCATCGCGTGCTCTGAACAGCATGAAGCTGGGGGAACGAATCAATGAATCGTGCCAGGACGGCTTTTTGCCTTATTTTGTTTAAGTGAGTGGAGGGAGGATGTGCAATGGAACAAATCCACCCCACAAACCTTATTAAAAGAGCACTAGGGCTGTGGTGGTGAGCATTTGGAAAATATTTCAGGGACTGGATTGACCGTGAAGTTCTAATTTTTATTTTGTAACGAATGCAGTGTGAGGTAGTCTTGAACTGCACGAGTCTTGTCTCTTAAGAAACTTCTTACTTGGGCAGGCTTGAACACAGCAAGACATTGAAAGTTATTGGCAAAGGCATTGATGAGATGACAGCTGATGAAGGAGCCTGCTGAAATAAGTACATAAATATATCCTGATGGCGCTCGACCCGCTTACGCAGGGTCTTTAATGGAGAGTGTTTTCCTAAGGGTTGTGGTTCCTCATTTATTTACATGTGCTGTTAGACATGCCTGCATTCTTCCATCAAATATTGTGAAATGATCATGGTTAATCCCTCACCAAGCCCCGACTGGAGGCATCTCTTGAGTGTTACCAGCAGGGATTTATCACGTTACCTGGGGGCTGGTTTTCATGGTCTTTTCCCTGTGGCTTTGCCGTCTCCAGTACGTTTCTCAATGGGTAAAGCAAAATAAAAGAATAAAACGCAGACCATGGATTTCTTCTGTAGTAACGTTTTGTTCAGAGGAATAATGCTAAACATAAAATCGCAACCCAGTGTTATTCTAGCCAACGTGTTAATCACATGTGATGCAAGGGGATTGAACGTCATTTTTCTTGCTGTTTTCTTACTTAAACCTGCAGCAAAACCATAAACGGCACAAGGTAAAATATAAACGGAGGCTTTGTGTCTCACTGTGTATGCAAACAAGCAAGAAAAACAATCTTGAGACATCCTCATATGTGAAATCTGAACAAACAATTCCAAACAATAAATAAGGGCCTTTTGTCTGGCTGTTGTGACCAGGCAGTTCAGCTATAATGGGCATGCTGGGCTGAGCTGATGGGCAGAAGGGAACAGATTAGACATGGAAATGACATGAGCTGCAAAGAGGATTTAGTATTTTCTGGGGAAAAAATAATAATCCTTCATCAAGTGTGTAAAATATCTTTAATAACTAGACCTGGCAGGGAAATGCGTGGAGTTCCAGCAGCGTTAATCGGTGCTTAAGCTCCCCACAACAAGCAGCGAACCAAAAGGTGTGGGTTTACCTGCTTCCTCCAGCATGTGTACGAGTGAATGTCCGGCACCCACGGCCCCATCCCTGGGAGAAGGCTGCTGCAAGAGAGAAGGTCAGAGCGTGCCTGAGCTGCAAGGCTGACCGAGCTGCAGGGCCCAGCACACCTTCCTTCCCCACGCTGTCAGGATCCTCACTGGGAAGCCTCCGCGCAGATCTTTGTGCTTCACCGCAGAACAGCGAGTGTAGCAGAAATAATTATTCACTTCTGTTGCACACGGTCTCGTGGGCCCTCAGGAAGAGAATCGGCAAGGAAATTTCTAAGCTCTTGTAAGAGGAGTAGGAAGTAAGAGTAGACCAGACCTCAGATTTAAAGGCAATTTAGAGCTCCATTGACTTGTAAGATAAAATGGTGATTTGAGTTTATTTCATTCCTCCCGTGACTAAGGGACAGTGAGCCACTGCATGGGGAAATAGTAAGTGCCGTAACCCAACCTCAGTCTTTACTCAAAGCTTGAGTGCGAGGCAGCCCCTTGCTGTATGTAAGGAAAATACCTGCCTTCAGGCGCACCGCGAGGGTGAGTCTGTGCCATCGGAGGTTCTGACCTGTGCCAACAAGCATGGGTTGGGACTGCTCAAGGGAGAGATGGAAATTTGCTGGAGAGCATTGCTCCAGACTTGAAATACAATTGTAGAAGCAAAAGGGCGATTAAAGAAGTTGCATGTGCTATGGAAGTGGTGTTGCACACCACATTCTTGATGCTTTCCCTCGCTGTGGAGTTGGGAGAACTCAGCTTCTTTCCTTCGGCTGGTCATGCTGTGTTTTTTATTTTCCTCAGGGCAAGTAAAAGTAAACTTCAGCAGCGACTCCAAAAATCCCGGGTTGTTGAATCAATAGCATCTCAGCTCTCCTAAAAACACGAGCAGCTGGATTTTAAAAAGTGAGACGTTCAGAAGGCAGGCGAGCCTGCGTTTCTTGGAGCTGCACAACGGGGACTCGGAGCAGCACGCGGTCACACTTAATTAGGCAGCCTGGGGTTGGGCTGGGGAAATGCTGTCTCTGCTCAACCTGAGCACGGTGCCTGTGAACCTCTGCAGAAACCTCCTCTGCTTTTATCTGGCCTGGTGCAGGTATGGAAGGGAACCTGCACCAAATGTGAAATGACCGGGACTTGGTTTGCCATCGTGTTGTCTCGTGTGGCAGAGGAACCTGGCTTTGTGTACAGCAGTGTGTAACCTTCGCCTTCCTCACTTGTGGAGGTTTGTCCTATAGATCATTTGTCTTGATAACGAGTTGTTTCACATATCTGCAGACAAGCACAAATGTGGAAACAAATACAATTAGGGAAGGAGGAGGATCTGTAGGCTGAAGGCTTCAACAGACAAAGAGGATTTTTTCATTTGGCAGTACATGGAGGTCTTTTGTTTTCGTACCTACAAAGTAGCTGCTGTCCTTGCTACCAAGGAGGAGATGCATCTTGTCCTTCCGCGGCTCCTTCAGACAATGTCAGATGTCTGTGGCGAGCTTGGAAGGCTGTGAAACCTGTGGGAAGGGTAGATCTCAACAAAAACTCATCAGTTGGATGAACAGTGCCCCATATCAGGACTTGAGAGAGATGGAGCCTTTCTCCTTCCACCCACAGCCCGACTTGCTCAGTTAAAGAGAGCCCACAGTATTTTCTTGGTTTTTATGCAGTGGAGTGTTTTGGAAACCCCAGTCTGAAAAATGAGAACTCTTCTGGCGAGAAATGATGTAGCATTTTCTGGGTATAGGCTAAAAATGTGAGCGCTTGAGCTTGTTTGCAGTGAGGCAGGCTGCTGCAGACACTTCCAGAGAACAACTGCTGTTCCTGATGGACAGAGAAATTTTGTGGGGGGAAAAGGGGCAGGAAGGGGCAGTGCAAAGCTCTTGTTTACTCACAATATAAGATTGCCTTTTCTCTCTTAAAAACAGTACCAGCAGCTTTACAGGAGGTCAGGAGCTGCCAGGACGAGGCTTTGCAGGAAGCTGGCAGTGCCTGCCAGCCCCCTCCCAGGAGCGGCTGTGTGCATTTTGGGTCCTCAGAGGTGCCCCCCCAGGAGGGCATGGAGATCGTGGCTCCTGTGTGGCTGAGAAATGCTTCTGCCAGTGCCGGGCTCTCCGATGGGTTTCTAGGAAACCTGGATCATCAGTCCGCTTTCATTGCGCTCTTTGAAGCATTCATTGATCTATTTATTTTTATGGCAGCAGGCTTCTGTTGCATTGTCTCTGCCGGACTGTACTGCAGGTTTTGGCACTCATGCCTGATGCGGCACAGCTTTGTTCCAGGGACTGGTCCTTTCAGACTGAGGCCCACTAGTCCCATAGTGAGACTGAAAGCTCTTTGAGGAAGGAGTTTTTATATGTGTGGTTGAATGGGATATACCCTTATGTAGCGGGATATACAGACAAGAGAGCCCGGATCTGTAACATCCATGTATTGCTGTTAGTGCAACGGCAATAAGCTCCCTTTCTCCTCTTATCTAAGTGAAGGCACGCACAATTAGAAGGCCACACAAGGTGGGCCTGCTCCTGCATCTTGGGCACTACATTTACATGTTCTTGTGCAGAGTGGATCAGGCACACTGCTGGTAGCGAGCACTGAGGGTGGGCTCTGCTGTTTGATTACTGCCTTCAGCTGGTTTCAGCTCGGAAGCCACAGGGCTGGATGTACTGTTTATTTTGGGAAAGGTGCAAAACCTCTCTGGGCCTTTGTTATTGAAGGAGAACAAGTGGCTTTGTGCTGTCCCAGGGGGAAACGCCTGGCAGCGGCTGCGAGGACTGAGCTGCTGCAGGAAGGGAGGCTTACAGGTGCTGCGGAGGTGGATCGATACTGCGCGTGAGACGCTCTGCAAACTGGTTGTGTCGCGGCTGCTGGAGGTATCTGACACGGGCAGTCAGAGCCCCATTTGTCATGGGTGGTACCTCATCCTGAAAACAACCCTGTGGGTTTCCAAGCGAAAGCTGGGCCTTTTTAGGAGAAAATAAGCGCATAGTATCTCATTTGATTGACCCTTCTTGCTTTTTAGCACTTGGGCTCCCTTTCTGCTGTTGAGGTGGTTATGGATTGCGAGAGTTTCCTCTCTATGCACAGAGGACGGCGCAGTCCTGGAGGTCATTGGGCATAGGAAGCTTCACTCTTCTCTCTGTGCGAGGTGGCCAAGTTAGTTTTTCTTGTGTTTGTTGTGTTCTTCCAGGCTGCAACATGGAGGAGGAAAAAGTACCCTGTAAAAGCAGTGAACCGTGAACATGGAAGTCAAGCTGCTGACACCCTTAGTACCTCAAACCGAGTAGTTTCAAGCTGAGGCTGTTTATTTTCCATTTTGTTTTCTAAGGGTTGTCAATGTTAAAGATAGGATGTATTCTGAAACAATTTCATTTTTTTTTTTTTTTTTTTTAGTAAAGCTATTAGCTGCTTCCTTTTAAACAAGCCATTTCAGAGTGATAATCTCTCCCTATCAGATCATGATTCTGAGCGATTGGTATCTCTCATATTAGCTTCAGCATTTACTGCATAAGCTCATTAAGATGGAGAAAACACACACAGGGGAAACCGCACGGTTCTCAGTTTTCAGCCAAGAGTCTTCCCTTTCTAGAAAGAGAAACTGCTCAGCCGCTGACTTAACACGACTGGATTCATGAGAAGTCCATGTCACGTGCTGCGTTGGTAGCCCTGGCTGCCTCAGATGTCACCTGCAGGCTCGGGATGGGGCTGGTGGCCCTTCAGCAGAGGGGCCCGAGCCAGCAAAACCTGGTGGAGCAGGTGGGGGAGAGGAAACAACACAGCAAGGAAGAGCAAGGTGTTTGGTGGTACTGCTGAAACAGTGATTTTGTTTTCTTTTTTTTAAAGACAAACACAGGGCTTTTGTTTCCTTTGTGTCACGATCTGTGCAGGCAGATCCAGTGCTGCTGTCTGCATTTCACCCTAATCTGTGCGATGTTGATCTAGATGTTTAATGAGTGGATTGGTGTGAAATCAGGCTTCAGGCTCCCAGACAGCGGCTTAGTAAATACAATAAGCAGCCGCTCTTCTAGCCTGGAGGGGTTGTTATGAATTTTTTATCGCTGATTTTTATGACATGCCATTCAGACGGCATTTGGATTTGTAAAAAGAAAAAAAAAAAAACACACAACACCACCACACTTTCTCAAGAAATCTCCATTTCAAAGGTTCACACAGAGCAACAACAGCCACCTAATTGTTTGCGGGTAAACCCTGGCGTAGCAGCTGGCTGCGTGATTATGCAAGCGAGGGAGACAGACACTTGAAAAAATCATCCCGCTATTCCCTCTGACAGGCAGATAGAGAGATGCGGGGAGGCCGATCAGAGGGTGTCAGGCGCGCTCTGACAAACTGCCTGAGGAGCCCAGGGACAGGCGGAACTGGCTGAAGCCCACATCAGTCCTCTAACTCCTTCTGTCAGCTGGCGGCTGGCTTTCAGCAGAGGCACTTGCGCTATCCCCACTATTTAGCGATGCCGAAACGCCTCCCAGAGTAGCAGGTGGACTGATCCTGAACAATTGCCCCTTTAATATGGTTTCAAAACTATTGTCCTACTGTTAGCCTCCTTGCGAAGACCGAAAAGCCAGCAGAAGACCATAAAATGAAAAGCAGCCCCTCAAGGACAGTCCTGCTGCAGGAAAAATAAATCGGGGGGTGAAGCCTTTTCAGCAGGAGAGCTGAGCGGAGGCAACCCGCTTCTCCAACTTGCACACCACGATTGCTTGCGCTGCAGGGACACACAGTGCCAAGGGCTGTGCCTTTGTGCCTCTTGCTGGGGTCCTGCCCCATCCCCAGGGATGTCCGCACGGCTTAGCGCAGGTACCAACCAGGCTGCTGCAGTCCCAGTGCATTTATTTAAAGTGGGTGGGAAACGCAGATAACTCCATTTGCAAGGACATAAAGAGCTGCCCAGAGGAACGAAGCAGATACGTAACTTGAGAGCACCTGCACCCAGCTGCCTGGGAAAACTCTCCTTATTCCCCACAGCCGGTGCTGAGACTTGGGGCCAGCGAGCCAGGGGCTGTGGGAGAACTGTAGGGCTGCTCCTGTTCCAGCTCCAGCTCCTGGCCATCACGTGAGAGCAGCTCCACCAGGCGAGGCGGCTGCCCGCTATTAAAAACAGGTAATGGGCCGTGACGTCCACCAAATGAGGTCTTGTGATAGTCACAACAAATGCAGGGTTTCAGGCAGATGAACATAATTCTGTCAGTGGGATTAAAAGGGAAATGCTGCAAAATTACACAGATGGTTTTCAAGAAGTCGTAAAAAGTTAATTGAAACATTTTTTTTTATTAGTTGTGTGCCGTGTTGCCTCGAAGCACTGGGCATGTGAATTAAAAGGCTGTCTGCGTTTTTGGGAAGGAGTCTGGGGGACCTGCAATAAAGGGATAAGGGCAGGTTTTTCCTGCCCTGTAGCTTTGCATCTCCCCAAAAGAAGGAGGATGCTCCTGTTTAAATGCTACAGTGGGGCCAGCTGACAGGAAGAAGCATGGGCACAGCACGCTGGTGGCGGTGGGGCCAGGGTGGGCATGGCTGCTGGGGTGCTGGGGGCAGCGAAGGAAAAAATTTTAAATCTCTTTTCCTTGGTTCTTGCCCGGCCGGTGCCATTTTGCTTGTGCTGAGATGCCGGCCAAGTACACGGCCTCCCCTGGCAGCTTGCGCAGGAGGCAGCGGCGTCCCCTTCTCCCGGCAGCCTGACGATGAAAAATGAGCCCGAGTAAACTTCAGATGCACACGGCTTCCTTGGCCGAGCGTGTCAGCGCCAGCCCCTCCAGCTGAGCTGCAGGCCCTGGCTTTCAGCCTTCGCAGCCAATTTGGTTCCTTGAAAATTGAGAGCGTGTCATATTCAGAACAGCCTGCAGTAGAGCAAGCATGCGGCTTTGCTTGTTCCTCTCTGACAAGGTGTGCTTGTTGCAGGGGTCTGTGCAAGAAGTTAAACGCTCGCAGCTCCTTGCAGAGCAGGAATCTGAAAGCCCATAAGGAGGTTTCCTCTGTTGCAGGTCCTGGCCCTGAAAATGGCTAATGATGGTATAGAGCAACTGTGCTGCCTGTCTGGAGGGTTTGCAAACCTGACAGCTTAGCAAATCAAGGCTGGGTTCTGGAAAATCTGTAAGATGAACACGAAGGGTTGAAAAGTATATTACCTGTTTTAGAAATCACAGGCGAGCACCCTAACCAAGATGTGGGCTCCTAGCACAGACAACAGCCTGTATTCCAAAGTGCCTTGCAGGCTGGTTGGAGTGAAAACCACCAAGTCGATACCCAAAGTCCAGGCAGTTTGCTCAGTGTCACAGGCAGTGTTTGCAGTCAGTATTGGTTTGTCCAGCTCCAGATGGAGTTTTTGCATCCCATCTGCCCCACAGGTGCTTGTGCTGTGGTTGGTGCCTCACAGCTGTGCTGGGCGACCAGGGCTGTTTCTGCAGCAGTCGCCAGCTTCCCCAGGGCTGTCCTGTGCCATCCACCACGCGTGTATGACTCTAGGATCTGACACCCTGAGGCACGTGCCAGACTTGGGTCCTCTCCCTCTCTGGGGTTAGCAGAGACCCCAAAATGGGAAGATCATGGCTCCCGAGTCTTGCAGAGGGAGCAAAGAGCAAGCTCTTGGAGCTGAATACCCAGCACTGGCATTGGTGAAATGCTGCTATTGATTTTCTGAAAGCAGTTAATGAGGTGACTCTAAAGCAGGGAAGTTGGGAGGGCAGTAGCACAGAGAAACAAGCTGTGTATAGTGAGGTTTAGATGAAGGGGGATGCCGAAAATGAGCAACACCACTTGCTGAACAGCAACAAGGAGCTCTGAAACGTGCTGCCTCCATCAGCACCTGCTGGGTCACTGGGGTGGCTGCATGGTGCTGTTCTCTCTGGGGGCCAGTGAGGCAGGCTGTGGCTTTCAGCACAGTCCCCTTTGCCTTGGGCACATGTCTGGGGTGAGGTGAGGTGGTCCATGTCCTCAGCACGGCCTGGACGGGGCCGATGGGCCAGCAGGCAGCTGGGAGCTGCGTCTCGCAGCCTAAATCCTTGCACTTCAGCCAGTGGTCAAGGTGCAAATAGAGCCCAAACCCCAGAGCCTTAATGGGGAGAATCAACGGTGGGCGTGGTGTGGGTGGGCAGCTCACCCTAAGCTGCTTTGTAAGTGTCAAAACTGAAATGAGCAGAAATCTTCTGCATGTGAGAAGTTATCAAGGAGCTTGAGCTCTGTCTCCATTCAAATGGGCAGCACGGGCTTCTGACCATGTTCCTGTGTTCATCACAGTGAAGGCAGCCCCATGAAAAATGTCAGTCCGGTCAGTGAGCCATCTCCCTCCACACAGCTGCATTTTTGTTTTCTCTTTTACGGCGACCTCCTTGCGTGCATTGACTTTCTCCGGTCTGTGAACCCCTGTGTGGTGCGTGATACTTCCTAGGAGGGATTTTTGGCTTTCAGTGCCTGGGTGGGGAAATCTGTTTCAAAGACTTCCTAAATGTTACAGCCTTCAGCTCCTACCGTGTCACAGAGTTAATTTCTTCTTTTAATCCGTACCTGACATTGCTTCGCCTGGCGTACAGCTGTAGGAAATGCTGAAGAGATTTGCATCGGATTTGTTTGGCCCTGCCATGTGGCTATCGGGATCAGATTTTAGCGGGTTTATCAGCCTGTCAGCGTGCATCATTTTTTCTCTGGGGAAATACGTGATCTGCTTGCCTTTCCTGCATATTTCACATTTGACTTGACGCTCCCACTGTGGCAAAGAGACTCTGAACTCTTTTAATCGTGCTCCTTTGGAGATGGCAATAAAAAAAAAAGCGTGCTCTCTGAAGACGTTTCCTCAGCCTGCGGGCTAATTGGGGCCATCAGTGAATTGAAGTAAGCATCCTTGTAAATGAGCCCCTCACCAGGTTTTGCATTTCTGTCTCACCACTCTGTCCTTACAATTCAGGGATTTTGATCATCAAGACCAAGTCTCTTGTTTGAGGTACAAGATCTCGGTCCTAGCTGTGTTCAGAGCAACTCTTTTTATCTATCTAAAGCAAACTCTGCTAATTATAAGCAGATAAGGAGGATTAATGCTGCTTAGTAATTTGTCTCTTGCTCTTTAATACGCTTGTAGCCCTTTGGGGAGACGCACTGGCCCCAGTGCTTCAGAGGAGGCAAATAGCTGGACGAACAAGGCAGCTGGAGCTGGAGGTTACAAGTGGCCCTTAGGCAAGAAATAAATCCTTGTCCTCTGTTCAGGTGGCCATCCAGCCTCCCCTCTGGCTTGGTAGCTTCAAAATCTGCTCCTGCAGCCCCGCAGCGGTTATACTGGAAACTGTTGAAAACTGCAGCCAGACACCATGCAGAATTGCACTGTTTTGTCAGAAACTTGTCCTTGAGTGTTCCCCACATCCACGATGTACCTGGGGGATGAGCTTCAGAGTTTCCATTGTAACTTTGTCAAATTTGCTTTACGTGACATACTTTGAGACAGAAATGGAAGACGCAGCCTTGTCAGACAACTGGCTTGGTGGTTTGGGCTTGTTCCAACCTCAGTCTGAAAGGGAACATGTCCTGTGAAGATACCAGACTTGAGGTAAGCACCTGAAAACGGAGGCTTGACTGGTCCCTTCTGTGAAGTGGCATTGCTTCCTTCACCTGTGGTTAGCAGTGCCTCAGAAGGCTTTCTCAGATGGCTTCCGTATCGTGTACCCCGTTAAAAGCAGAATGCAATGCAGGAAAAGTGTTCATGCCAAAATCTTGGGAACATCATGGAATAAAAGGCCTTATGAAGACTGAAGAGGACTACAATGGTCTGAAACAATAATGAAGCACTCAGTTGAGTAGGAATATGCTGAAAGAAAGCCTGAGGTTTGCTTCCTTTTTCTTTCTCACACACAAACACTGACAAAATGAGCGGTTTCATCCTTGCAGAAATTCAGGTGCCAGTGCACGTCGTCGCAATCAAAATACTGCAAATGAAAAATTGCCACATTTAATTGGGGCTTTATTAAACAAGAGCAATTGGCAGCTACCTGCTTTGTTTGAATGATTTTATTAGCATGAATTAGCCTGTTTTCTTTCAATTTCCTCCACTAATGCGTTGTGGGTTTATGCATAGTCTCCTTCCTATATGTTCTTGTCTATTTAAGATGACTAACAGGGAACTGGAGATAGAAAATCCGTCTCAATTCCTGACGACTTCAGTCACAGCACAAATTAGGCAGAAGCAGAACTGTTTTCCATGTCTTTGAGTGACGGCAGGTGAAGGTCCAAGGTCAGTGGCTTTCATCCCTGATGGAGTCTGGCCTGCTGGGTAACTGCAGCAGAGCAGGGGGAACGATGCTGCGGAGCTGATATGGGACAGACTCTGCAGATAGTGAGACGGATAATTCACTGGGCTGAGTTTGGATTCTGGGCAGGGAGCTGGCCCTTCTCGGAGGAGAGCTTCCCTCGTGGGTTGTGCTGACAGGTGGTGTGCAGGAGGGGCTTTTACAACCCTGATTGTTACAGTTTTCTTGTTGCAAAAGAAGCTGCTGTGCATTCAGTACGGGGTGGGCGATCCTGGATCAGCCTGAGCAGCCACCACCAGGCACTGCGGAAACTAATCTTTTCTTTTGAGACCTCCTGGGAAGGTGCATACCTTGCACCCTCTATGTGCTCTGGCCAATAAAGATTTGAATCCTGAGTGGAGATGTCCCTTCATCCAGAGTCTATTTCTCTTGAGTAGTTACTTGTAATTTGCTGGTAAGGAGAAAAGCCACTTCCTTGGATGTACCGACAGCAGGCTCCTTGTCACTCAGACCTGCTGCTGGTGCTGACTTGCTTCGTGTGCACGGAGTAAGAACAGTGGAGGTGGATCACATCTGAGAGTCCAGCTAGCCTTTCATCCTGTCCCTAAACCACGTGGAACCAGGCAAGCAAACACGCAGTGTCTTGGCAATGGGAATGCCTCAGGTTATCCAAGACTCGGGCATTTTCCCGAAGAACAAATACCCTGGCTGGCAGCTTCACACCGTTGCTACTGGGAACAGGCAAACGGCTGAGTTCCTTTGGTCAGATCTGCAAGCTGCAAGAAGCTGATGCTGCTAATTTAGAAGACCCTCCTTCTGTTACAGTTTTTCTTAACACCACCAACATGATTTGGAAATGTCTTTTTTTTTTAAAAAAAAAATAAAAAATAAAAATCTTAGTACTCAGAGTACTTATGTTTAACTTGACTACTCTCTCTTCCCAAAATTTTAATCTTCTCTGCTTTCCACCATAGAGCTCTTGCCTAGCAATAGCTGAGCTGTGAGAACACTTGAACGGCTGCCAAGAAAGTTGAGTGACAGTCAAAAGCTGCGTGGAAGACATCACTATGGATGCTGGGTATTTCACTGCGATGCCTGATCCCGTTATTTTGCCATGATTTTTGAGATGACCCTGTTGTAGCTGTAATGGGGCGGTGCTGGAGAGCCCAGGAGGCTGCGAAGGGGAGTCAAAATGGCTCAGATGGGCTAACGCGTATTGAAGGAAGAACGGTCAACTGGTAGTGATTACCTTGAAAAGCAATTAAGTTGTCCTGGTTCGCTGTTTTGGGCCAGTGCTTTTTCAGATGTCAGAACAGGAGCTCGGCAGCCCCAACCTCAGGTTGTGTCACTGTGATCATTTTTCTTCCCTTCGTGCTGTCAGCTTCCATCTTGGGTTGTGTCGTGTTCAAGCAGGCACGGTTCCTTGTGAAAATCCTTTCCCATGTGTCTCATTAGCCCCCTTTACAGTCTGTGATTTTTATTTTTTTTTTTTTGATCAAATCCAGTAGCGTGAGACATCATCTCATCACTTGGCCATCTTTCTCCAGTGCTTTTTTAGGCTGTCCCCTGCATCAAGGTGCTCTGGGCTTCACCTGTGTCGATGGGCAGTGCTCGGCTCCTTACCTGTTTGTTTCCTGGTCAGAGCTGGTGTTTGTAGGAGGTACAACTTTCTGTGTCGTCTTCCGCTGCGGGTGGTGAAGGGTATGATGTGGGTATGGCAAGCAGAGGAGGAAGCATGGCTGGCACTGGAGTGGCATCCTTGAGGGCACTGTGCTTGCCCATCCAGATATTACTGGAGGGAATGTACTTGTGGCTGCTTCACCCCTTGTAGCTGTGGCTGCTTCTCCTTTGGAAATAAAACCAGGCTTTGTATGCATTGGAGGATGTGCCCCAGGTACGGCTAAGGGTGGGCAATTAGCTGGAGTCCAGCGTAAGCTCTGCTGTCACAAATTGCAGTTTAGCTTTCTTTCCCTTGTCCTGCTGTCAGCAGCTGTAATTGGGTCAAACACTGCTGCGTGGATGGGACCACGGGGCCTCGCATTCCACTTGGCCGAGGCCCCCGAAGCAGGCAAGGCTGCACGTTGCACTGAGCAGTGTGAGTCGGGTGTGTGGTGGCCTGAGGAGCAGGAGGGAGGGGGTGGGGCACCCGGTCCAGTGCTTATATTTGCTCTTTCCCTTCTGTGAAACAGCACAGACAAAGACGAGAGGACGCCTGCGTCATTTGCTACGGGGTTTCTGTGTAATTATTGTCTGTCCCTGTGCTGAAAAGCGCATGGGTTTGTATCGGTTAAGTGGGAGAGAAGTACAAATTGTTCCCATTTTTCCTGATGGGGGAACTATGAGACAGAGCAGTGTTTGACCTGCCCACATCGCATTGCTGACATTTGGCAAAGCTGAGTATTTTGCATGTGGATTTCTTGAATGCCAGGCCAGTGCCCTATAAACACAGGTTGCCTTTTGTTGTTTGCTGGGCACCACTGTATGGGAGAAGCCATAAAGCGGCTCTGTAGGCAGGGCGCTGAGGAATGCTCGCTCAATTTGCATATGAAAACATTTATCCTAATACTCGGGGCTTACATAGCTACCAGTGAGGGGTTTCCATGGGCCTCAAGTCTGGCAGAAAAGAGGGTCACACCACCCTCTTCAAATGAAATGCTTTAATTTTAATTAAGTCCACTACCTCCTGGGAAGTTGCAAGCTCCCGGATTTCTTAATTACCTACTGTGCAGCTGAAGCACAATTGTAATTTAGGGTTTGGAGCTTTTTTCCTTTCTTTTCATTTTTTTTTTTAATTGTAAACAGCAGCAGAGCAGGAGCGTGTACTACAGTAGATGCACTGGCGTTGATAGATGAGCCAGTGCAGCGACAGAAATAACGTGGCAGATTGGCTGGGGCTTTAGCTGTCGAGGAACGGAGCAGAAGAGCTCCCCGCGCACCATCTGGCCGAGGCAGCGAGAGGTGGCGAGCTTCACGTGAGCGCAGGAAGAGGAGGGTGCTTTTCAGTTGCTGGAGATCGGAACTGACACTTCGATGTGTTCAGGGTGCCATCTACCCTGTCTAAATATTTATTTCTTGTGCTGTGCTCAGTCTAATGCAATCAGACTACAGGGTGGAGTGCTGCCATATCCTTTTAGCTCTGAATTTGTCTTGCGGTAACAGGCTCTGCTGCCCCCAAACTCCGTGTGCATGTTGCAAGCGAGAAGGGGAGCCGGAGCACCAGCTCACGTTCTAGCATCTCGTGTGTTGCCTCCTTTAGTGCTATCGATGAGATCCGACAGAGCTTTCTGTATGGACCACCCTAGGGTGTGTCGTGTACAGCTACAGAGACACTAACCGAGCTACGTGCAAGCTTCGTTCCCTTTATGTTAGTAGGAGGATAAATAATCTAGTGTCTTTCTTAAAAACGTAAAAACGTAAATTGACCTCTACTGATAGTAATTTGTTTCAGTAGTTCCAGCAAATATTGAATAATTGATACATGTTCTCCGTGTATCCCTACTAATTCAAGAACCCTCAGCCACAGCCCGTCAGAGCAATCTCCACGCTAAGCATTCCGAGCACGCCAGCCCTAAGTTAAATTATCTGTTGTGCACACACGGGCTGTCCAGCGAGGTAGGTTGGCTTAGGATAATTCTGTTTCTGAAAATCTCTTGGGCCTGGGTGGGAGATACTGAGCTGCTTTGGGTGAGCCCACTGCCCACTGCTGCGTTACCATCAAATGTATTGTGCAGAGAACTGACTTGAAGCTTCTTGGTGTCGAAGAACTGAGTCATCAAGGAGCCTTCTCGTGCCACGTTGTTGTGGCATGTGGAGGGGAGGAGCACAAATACAGTTAAGGACCAGCCAGACCACTGAGCATCCCTGGCAGATGTGATTTTTGGGGTGTGGAGAGACTGAGGAAGCTAAAATAAGCTGCTGCTGCCTGCCAGGCATCTCGGGGTGCCCAGCCGCTGGCCGAGCACTCAGAAACATGGCCCAGGACCCATAGGAGGCCTGTACCTTTCTGTGGTGATAGGGGAGGCCAGGGCAGGTGTCTGTGAGCACCTAAAGCTTTACCACGTGCCAGTATCCATGCACCCTGCTGTCACCACCTGAACTTTGCAAGCCACGTTGTCACCATGTCCCCACATGGTTGCACCCATGTGCCCTACTCTGCTGTGCAGCAGGGGTCTGCCTCTTCCCTGTGCCCCCAGGGTGCGGCCGGGATCTGCTCTGAAACTCAAAAATGACACTAAAATGAGGGAAGTATTCTCTTTTTTATTTTCATTTCTTTTTAAGTAACATTTATATCCGTTTGTTTTTACTATCTATCCTTATGACATCTTGGAAGCATTTGGTTTAATAAACTTAAAGAAACAATGATGGAGGAGAGAGACTCTCCAGTTTTACAAGGGAATGACAGAAGGAATTCCTGAAAAAGTAGTTTGCATATATGCATGTATAAATAAGGTTTTACGATCATATATAATTTATATATGACTACGTACACTCACCATGGGATTTATAGCATTCACTTATTAACTGTGTTGAACATCCTTTCAGTTGTGCTTACAGCTAAATTCCAGCTAAGTAAATATGCTTATGGTTTAAAGGTACCCTCAGCTGGGTGAGAAATGAGCTCAGCAGGGAGGAGAGGGGATGCTGGCTGTGAACTTGACACTTGACTGTGTTTTGCTAAGGTGCTGAGTATTTTGTGCGCGTGAGTGATGCAGCTGTGAGGGCTGCTAGCTGAGGGGTGCTGAGTGCCAGCTCGTCCTCTTGCAGCACCGTGCTCTCACAGCCAGCCAGCCCCAGGAAAGTTTTTAAGGTTTCGTGGGCTGTTTGATCTTGGTGTTGGAGAATAACCCTTTTAAAATCATTGCACAGGGGGCTGTACCCCCAGCTGGCAGGAGAAGATTCCGGGAGGAGATGGGACCTGGAGGCTCATCTGCCATGGTGCAGCAGGAGGGCTGCTGCCTCCTCGTCCTCTGAAGAGAATGAGGACAAGAAGCAGTAGAAACAATAATAATACATAATTAGAAGCTACCTTGTCATCCCCTGTGTGTAATGCAATTAGCGTTGCTTTCAAGATGCCTGGAAAAACACCTGTCCCTTTGGGGACTGGGTAGGCAGCAAAAGGGCTTTGTGTGCACTGCCACCTTCTTCATCTTTATGAAGCAGCCAAGTGGAAAACAGTTGTTGAAGCAGAGGGGGAAAGCTCGGTAGGTTGTAGGGCACCGGTCCATACGAAAGGGCTTGAGTGTGTCCTTCCTTGCCAGAACCTCTGCAGGACAAAGTGGCCTGGTGGGAGGTGGCACAGGAGACTTGCAGGATGCTCAGCACAGCTGGGGCTTTGCGTGGTGCTTGGGGCACGGCATCTTTAGCACAGAAGCTGAAGTATGGGAGCAAGGAGGTGAACGGGGCCACGTATAAAGCTGGGAAGACTTAGGCCTTACTGAATGGTCCTTAGGCAGTTGCTGGGTGTTCAACCTTCAGATGTATGGGTAGAGTTGGTATGACAGATATGGACTTCGGCACGTTCACTGTAAGTATCCTTGAGAAGTTTATGCAATTTGTCCATCACTGCAGTCTTACAGAAGCCCTGACCCCCAGCAGATGAAGCTCTTGTGCTCTTACAGTTTGTTACCAGAGCCTTCTGTGTAGCGCCTGAAAGGTGTTCAGTTAAATCCCAGGTATTTTACCATTCCATCATCTTCGTATCATCTTTGCTTAGCGTAGCCCTCAGAGGTTCTTTATAGTTTTTACTCTGTTTGCATGAGGGGTATTAAAAAAAACACAAGCCTTGCTCCTTGCTGTGCGAGAGATGTCTGTGCTTATGAAATTGTACCAGCTTGAGACATGATTATCACAAATAATTGCCAAGAGTACTTGCTCTAAAAGCTAGACTTTCTGGTTATTGTTGGCAATGCTTTTTACAAACTGAAATTGGCTATTTAAGACTGAGAATTACGTGTTTATACTTGGCAATCAGGCACTGAGACTGTGTGCAACATCAAGATTTTATTACCCGTAAGTGGCATTTTATTTAATCGAAGGAATGGGAGGAGCGAAGTTCTGGCCCTTCAGGCATGGGGACTAGGGAGTCTCCACCGTTATTCCCTTGCTGTTTGTTAAAAGCTGCCAGACGTTATTGCCCAGTTCAGCAAATCCTGCCTGCTCCTGTGTCCTTTCCGAGGCAGCCAGGCAGATGCCATGGGGGACAAGGACTCTCTGGCCAGAGAACCCCAACTTTTTGGGCAGAGGAAGGCACAGTCCTGTAGCACAAAACCTTCTCCAAGTATTTCTCAGCTATGCCCAGCGCCGCTGTGTTGCCCTCCAGATACCTTTTCCCATTGTGCCATGGCTGGGTGGTGCTGTATGTACTGGGAAGATCAGCGAACAGCCCATTGGTCTCGAGAGCGTTTTGTTATCGTTTCCCCCAGTGCTTTTATTTGTAGATAATGGGTGCTGGTGGGGTCGTTTATCTCTCCGCTCCCTTCACTCTGGAAAACCTCTCGGCTTGTCAGAAGCACCGCTAAAACCAGGGTTGAACATTTCCCACGGAAGGGGATTTGCCCTGAGCTGCGACTGACGAGTGGAGCTGTCGCTGGAAGTGCACAATTTTAGGAAGGATGCTGATGGAAGTCGAGGAGAGCAGGAGAAATACCGACTGCCAGTGGTGGTTGTGCTGCGTGCTGTGGGACCTGGCTAAAAAAAGGGGGTGTTGGGTCCTGCCCATCACAGAGCAGAGCTGACATCGTCACTTCACAGCCAAAAAAGCCACCGCTTTTCTGAGGAAGGAGGTTTGGATGCAGTGATGGTAGAAGTTCCTGTAACTTTAAGCAGCCATCAAGTACAGTGCCTGTTTGTTTTTTTTTTTTCTTTTAAAATTATTTCCAAGGTACCACGTGGCCTCTTTTTTAACCGCATGAGATGGTTGTGTAAGCTGTGCCATGGCAAAGCACCGGGTCTGATATTCAGATGCTAGTAGCTGCAGATTCCACTAACTCCAGCTGGTGTTTTATTTCATCTTAAAATCAATGTTGTGGTGTTTTGCATTCTTAAAACCCCAACGCTGGGAACCGTGTGATTTATGAGAATCTCAGCTTTGATAAAACAGAAAATCGCAGAGGAACAGGAAAATGTAAACATCAAATGCCTAAACCGAGCCAAGAGAAACTCTGGCTTACATGTGCGCATGGAGTAAGTGATGCTGGGGCACCCACCCCGTGGGTTTGGATCCTGATGTGGTCAGACTTTGCCTCTGGCAACCAAGATGCAGAGGTGCAGTGGGACATCCTTAAGAGCAATTCCTGGGTGAAGAATAACTGGGTTTGCTGCAGGAAGTGTACTGATTACTGTCTGAAACCGGGCAGATTCAGAGATACTTCTAGTTACTGAGATGACTGGAGGAATTAAAGGGTGATCCCATTAGGTGCAGGGCACCTGGCCGTGGGTCAGGCCGGGCACCTTGTGAGCTGTCCCTGGAGCGGCTCTTAGTGGAAGGGCTGGAGGTCTTGCAGAGCTGGACCCTCAGTGCACGTTTTTTGGTGGCGTTTTGGAGTTAAATCCCTCAAGTCATTCTGTTTTGAACTGGAGGATCAGTTAACAAGTAATTTATTAACTGATGGGGTTTCTCCTCTTTTCCGAGCTTGCCCTATGCCTGTTCACGTCTGGCTCCCGCCAGCTCCGAGGTATTTGTGCATCTCTAAGCATGTGAGCAGCTCCCTGAAATCAAGGGCACTGCTCACGTGCTCTGAATGTTCACAGGACTGAGACCCGAGAGGAAACCTGGCCTAGGAAACAAGAATCTGCTGCTGCCGCAAGCAGTCCTGTGCCGTCACGCAGGGACTGTGCGGGAATGTTAGTGCAGGGTGAGACCCTGAAGAAAAGGGGAGGGAGATGGGGAGTCAGCCTGGTGGGCTCAAAGGGAGCCTGTGGTTTGGGGTGACTCCGTCTGTGGGCTCTGAGCGTACGTAAGTACAGCTTCAGTGTCTGTAACGCCTATCGTCCTAGGTGAGCCAGTGACCGCTTTGGGAAACCTTAAAGAGAGAAGAAAAAAAAAAGAGCTGGGGAAGAAATCCAAGGGAAAAAGAAAGGAGGAAAAAAAAGGACAGAAGACAGAAAGGAATGGGTTTTTGATAGTTTTTAGACAGATGAAGTGGTGGACAGTTTCCTCTTTAGTATGCAGCTCCGTTTCAGCATAAGGGGGGCCTGGCAGGGAGCCACTAGCTCCCTCTCGTCATCACTTGGGCAGCGCAGTGTCAGAGGACGGGGTGTCTCATGGCCACAAAGCTTGCTGCTATTTGTCCTGCTCTACCCTGTGCGGGGCTTCAGGCAGAAGTCATCTTCTGTGAGGAGTTTTTTAGATACTGACCAATAATCCAAGAGGTCTGCATGCGCTCTCTTCTATCTGCAGTCAACATCAAAAAGAAGTCCCAGCGTGATGAATAGGGATTTTTGCTTCCACCGTGGTGGGCAGGGGCATAGCGATGGGAAAACAGAGCCCAGTTCAAAGCTGCGCGGTACCGAAATTGCCTTGTAATGCTTTATTCATCTCTCTGACGCCGCCTGACAGAAGGCAAATTTATTCACTCTCTTGCCCGGCAGTGATAGCGTGAGTCCTAGAGTGAGAAGGATAAGCAGTTCGCAGAGCCGTTGTTAAAGCCTTCACCTCCTGGGCTGTGGTGCTACCTCGGGGGCCCTTTGGGGGCCACCTGTCCCTCATCCCCTCCGCAGTGAGAAAGGTCCGGGGGCACTGCCACCTCCAGTGATGGGTGAGCCCAGGGCTCCCCGGTCCCCCCATCCCTCCTGCCTTTCCCCAGATGTCAGCACCTCCCCTGGCCACTAGATTTTTTTTTTTTTTTTTTTTACGCAGATGATTTTCCTGGTTTCAGTTTTACGCGTTTGGATTTATTCCTTTATTTTTGTTGGCTGAGTGATGCGACAAACGCCCAGGGTGTGTTGCAGGCTGGAAGGTTCTAGGGGATATCAGGAGGGGAAGCGAGCAGATCTAGCTGCTGGCAGCCCGTATTTAAAATGAAGCAGGCTTAGGGAGGATTATTTCTGTCTTTTCATTTGGAGAAATAATCTCCATTTAAAAGTTACTTACTAATATGCCCCATGACTATACATTCATCTTTACCCCTAATAATGGATTTTATCATTAATATGCATGAATTTTCACTTATGTTCTAATCCAATCAGCAGCAAATCTCCTGCGTTAAGTGCAGGTATTCAGCAGAGCAGGGACTCTGTGAAACTTCGCTGTTCAGTAGGGTGGCTCCAAGGCGTTGGAACAAGTTTAATTTTTGCGATCCCATCTGATACAGCTGAAACCTCCTCTCGCCAGATAATTTGTTTCCACATGTACAGCGTGTGCATGGGGAATGAAGCACGCTGATAGCCTGTGAGGTCTGAGAGGTCGGGGATTTCTCAGGTATGCGGAGGGATGTGGTGTGGGCCAGTGGGCAACGGGGCGTGCCTGGGGCAGAAAGCAGGCCATGGCCGAGCCAGAGACCTCTGGAGAAGAGAGTGCTTCCCTGCCCCTTATTTGCCTTACCTCGTTATCGCAGTCGTGTCCTTGTATTATCAGCATACTTGCCGTGAGCTGCTCTTGAACCTTGGGGTCTTTTAGAAGCACTGCTGGAGATTTAAGTGCTTGGCTGGGTGGCACGGGGAGGTTATGCAGCGTCCCTTCTGCTCGGTGCAGCCAGCTTCAGCTCTGTGGGGTCAGCAGCACGTTGGTCCTCTGCAGGATGGTGCAGGGCTCGGTGGGAACATCTTTGACTGGGAGAAGGAAACCTCCCATTCCAAAACAGCTTCTTTTCTTCTTCTTCTCTTTCATTTATTGTTGATGAGGTAACACAGACATTGATTTTAAAAAAAAAAATATTTTTTTAATTTGAATTTGTGATTTCACCATGACTTTTTTCCAAGCAGAAACCACTAGTCAGACTGGGCCTGGGTTTGGGCTCGTCAGCTTTTTCTTTTATGCTCAACTCAGTATTTTAATAGTTGGAAATTGATACTAAAGCTTTCTTATATGACTTGAGGATGCTGTTTTTTTTTCCATGATTCAACTTTCTTCCCCCCAGTGTTTGTTCTTAATAATCATTAAAACAAATTTGGGATTTGCATATTAACACAACTGCCTGAAACTGCTTTTCTTTTTCTCTGTTGTCTGTTGCTCTGGCATTCCTGGCATATGAATCCTGAAATGCAACTGGCGGAATAGACGAAGCTCACGTGCCCATCCCGCTGGGATCTGTGCTAGCCCAAAGCCGAGGAAAACACGGGGAGCAGAGCACATGTCAAATGATGAAGTGATGTTGCTGTTTTTCTGTTTTCAGCAGTTCAGACGCGGTGTGCCCTCAGTACCCATGTAATGCTTTGGAGTCTCAGCTGTGGTTCGTTAAGTGGTGCTAA
The DNA here is from genome assembly GCF_011077185.1 of Oxyura jamaicensis. Lineage (NCBI taxonomy): Eukaryota > Metazoa > Chordata > Aves > Anseriformes > Anatidae > Oxyura > Oxyura jamaicensis. The sequence goes on along the minus strand of NC_048899.1, from coordinate 7,626,682 downwards.
AGGACAGGAGTAAATGCCATGCAGGCAAAGAAATACCTGCTTTTGTTAGGGTTTGACCTTCTTATTCCTGAATTAAGCTAAAGGAGACCTGTGCAGAGCCAGGCTGAAAGCTGCTTCTTTTCATGCTTTACCCACAGGGCACAGCCATGTTGCTGGCAGGTGTGGTAGCAAAACTGTTAGCCCAAAATAAAGGGCAGGAGGTCACAATTGCCCCAAGCTTTGCTCTTTGCACATGCAGAAGGCAGGGAACCCCCCGCCACCCCTTCCCTAATACATTTGCATGTTATTCAGAGCCACACATGGGTGAGCCATCCGTCACTGCCACCTCCTGCACCCTCCGGACGGCAGCGTCCTCGCCATGGTCCCTGCCCCTCCTGGTGCTGTGGTCAGCCGGCCCCAGCAGGACAGCAAGATCCGAGTGGTGGTTTTGCCTTTTCTTTGCTTGTTCTTCCTTGGAAAGGGGTTAACGCTTTGGACTCTGTTCTCCCCAATTTTTATGCCCCTTTGTGCTGAGTTAGCAATTGAAGGTCACTTGATTTTTATTTATATCTGCAGCCTTGGTTCTGCAAGTTGCTCTCCAAACTCACCGACTCATGGCGCGGGTAGAAGTATTGCTGCTTGGATCTTGCAGGAGCGTAACACAGCATTATCTGCGTACCCTAAATAACTGGCTGCCCTATAACTTGTTGCACGAAGGCTCTGTTTTAGAGCCTCCAGCATCTAAAGAGTGCAGAGCTGGTACCAAACCTTGTTCACAGGCACCTGGGTCACAGGCGCTGTGAATTAGGCAGCATGCTAGGACATAAATGAGAGAGTATAATGAGCCTGCAGTGAAAATCATTTAAATACACAGCTGTACAGAAGCATTTTGGGGGACTTGTCCTACGAAACCGTGCTCTTACGTCTCCCGTTGAGAGTCCTGTGCCTGGGGTGAGGGTCTCCGTTTGTACAGAATAACCCAAACTATCTCGGGAATGAAACAAAACTGAGTTCCCTGCCAGACTGTAAAAGCCTCAAGGTTTGCACTGAAATGTTAGTGGTGCCACAGGGGCACGGGGCAGAGCTGAGAATGACGGGGTTACCAAGCTGTTTAATGTGATACTCCTTTTAAATCGCTTGTGCCATGCTGATACCTTTAACTTTGCAGCATTTAAAGGAGTCCTTAAACATTCCTCGTGGTGGGGGCCAGCGACTTACAAATTGAGCACGAGCTGTGCTAAAGTCAGATGGACTCGTGCCATTTTACACAATGGGGTCAAGCTGCACGCAGTGAGAGCATTTAGAGGAAGGTAAAAATAAACCCGCTGAATATTTGGATGAACCTGTAGCTGTTTAAAATGATGATAGCTTGATTATTTGCCTTTGTCAAGTTAAATGCTGCTTTTTTTTTTTTTCCTTTTCATGTTTTGCTACCAAATGACTGATCTCTAGTAGAGTTACAGTAAAAAAAAATACAAATTTGGTTAGGAAGCGCTCTCGCAGGGAGGGAATGTATTTTTGCTGGTTTGCACAATAAAAGGGCAAACCACTTTTCATTCCTGCCTGATTGTTTTTATTTTTTTTATATATTTTTTTTAACTGGAAAAGGCAGCTTTCAAAGACAGAAAATTGTCATTTTGCCATGAAAGGCTGTTTTTGCTGACACAATTGGTAGTTTAGCTCAGCTTTAATTTCCTATTCTAAATATGTTGTAAGATTATAGGGTACATCGTTAGAAATATTCAGCATATTTTTCCTTTTGAATCGCTTAAAAATTAAGCGAATGATTATGAACATGGCATAAGTCTGTGCAAGATGTATTTTTTTCCTCTCCTTGACATTCAGAGTGTGCGCTCTCGGGATGGTGTTTTATTACAGGACATTGATTCCAATACGATATTTTAAGTACGTTAGCAAAGAACTGAAAAATAAATGCATGGCCAGATCCTCAGCTGGTGTAACGGATGTCCCCCCACTGAAGCCAGGAAAGCCAAGCCAGTTTATCCCAGCTGCAGATGCCCCCTGTGGGTATTTCTTCAGTTCTGCCATATTTTGGTGGTTTGTCACTAAGCCAGCCACCTCTTCCAGGTTTTTGCCTGCAAGCAAGCGGTGTGCTCAAAAAGCACCAAGACCATAGATAGACACAGGTTTCCTCTGCATTGTTATTTTTGGTTGTCCCACATGCGCTTGTGTTTTACTCATCTCTTCCTGTCCCCTTTGGAGCCACTGCTCCTACTGCGGTGGCACTTGAGGGGCTGCCCCAAAGCCAGCCCCATTACTTCTGTTGGACTGTTTTTCCTTGTAAACATGACGGCCAGGCTGGTGCTTGCCACAGGGCAGAGCTGTCCTTGCTGCTGTAGGTACAAATCTGTATGCATTAGAGGAAAGAACAGGCTCGGTGATGTGAAATGGGAAGGGGACTCCAAAAGCCATTTGAATATGCAATGTAAGGTAGCGGTGTAAGGTAGCGGTGAGGGCGACGTTAAGGAGTAGCTCACTGCTTCTTTTCCCCCATGTGTCTCTGAGCTAATAATGATTGTTTGTAAGAAATCAAGATATCATTTAATAACCTGAATTAATGGGTATTTCCTCAGTGGTTTCCCAAGCACTTATTATGGGGATTTATCCAGAATGCAGAAAAAAATAATTACCTAGCTTGCTTTTTGTGTTGACAGCAGCGGTGCTCAGTGGGGATAAGGCATTGCCACCTGCCTGTATTTAGCAGGTGATGGCTCAGGTAGAAGCCGTGCCCAGCCAGGGGGCAGCAACCCCTTCCTCCTAACTCTGAGCATCCCCCTTGGAAGAGGGAATGGGTATGGGACTGTGCTGCCCACAAACCCGGGCTTGTATGCAAAAGCGATGTGTCCCAGCCCTGGGCAATGATTTGGTACCACTCTCTCTTCTGGCCCTGTTTATTCCCAGCCATGCTGCTCCGGGAGCCTCTAATTCATCTCTCCTGACTTGGTGCATCTTTCCAGCGGGCATAGGTCGTGCTGTACAGCGTGGCCAGAATGATTTCTTTAATTGAAAATGCATTGCTGGTGCTGCAGTGACCTCTGCGTTCCTTCTGTGCCCTGCCTTCTCCCTGCTTTTAAGGACCCGTTCCAGAAAGTGGATGTGGTGATAATTTTTTTTCATTTTTGCAGTGAGTCGGTCATAAGAATTATTCTTACAAGTGCAAAGTATATTTTTTTCTTGTCTCATTCTTGCTAATGACAAATCCACTTCGGCATTTCCACCGTCACCTTTCCAAAAAAAAAAGGGGGGGAAGCAAGCCATGTTGGGGGCATCCATCCAGCAAGGGAGGTAGGATCCCATGTGATGTTACTGGATTCTGTCCTGTAACAGGAGATGTTGTTTGAACGTCGAGGTGGAGATACTGCCCCATCTGCAATAGCTTTATCACTGTGCTGTTAAATTAACCTTGAGGTTTGACATGTTCATTACATGCGCCTGTTTACATCCGCTTTCCATGAGTGTTTTTATTCAGGGAGAAATCCCTGGCAGCACTATTTTTGTAGGCAAAATGCCCCTCATGTGCAGGGTTGGCTTTCTTTTGCCTAGTTATTGATGGCAAGAGCTTGCAAAACTTGATACAGATCAAAAAGTCCAAAAATAGAGCTTTTGTGTCTGTGGAGTCACTATTGCAAATGTCATGTTTGCATATTTTTAAATGAAAAATCAATACACCATTACATATCAAGAAAGAGTGTTTCCTCAGCATCTGGTGTAGGAAGGTTATGGATTTCCTCATTAGCAGCAGTTTGTGACGGAGCTGGGTGGGAAGGAGCGGGGCGCACGGGATGAGGGCTCTGGCAAATGCAGTGCAGTGCTTGGGGGGAATGGGGCATGCACCCACCTGGTGCTTTGTGGCTTTCATTTTTAGGGCTGTGTCCGAAGTGCTCATTCTTGTGTGCTATATGCCACATAGGGGATGTTTTTTTCTTATGGGCTCCAGATCTAAATCTTCCAGGGTAACGCTAGGCAGGAATGAACCCTAAATGCATTTAGAGAAGAGCGGTGCAGAGTGGCAATTAGATAAAACTTAAACAATCTTCTTTTTCATTTTTTTTTTCTTTCTGCCCTTCTTTAACCAGTCAAGGCACCTTAGAACAAGCTATTTCTCTTTCCAGAGTTTCCCTGTATGTCGCTATGTGTACGTGGTACTGATTTGAGTATTGCATACAGCTCTTTGGCGTGCATGGATGCGTGTGCATGTTTTCATTAAGATTGTACACAAACAGCCCTGTTAGTGAAAGAAAAACCAAAGTGTATGCTTACTGGGGGATGAATTATTCCTCCTGAGTTGAAGTTAGTACTAATGTACTGAGGTAAGACTTCCCTGACTGCTACAAGAAGAGTTTGTTCGGGTGGGTAGCACCTAAGATCGATGCTAACGATTTGGCTGTTAATTTCTTTGATTATTAAGTATGCACATTCTGTAAATGAAGTCCCTGTAAATGTGTAACTCCCTGGCCCAAAGTTTCCCTTTAGATGAATGTATATGTGACTAATTCACCGTCTAGGACGTAAGCAACCCACTCGCTTCATTAATCATAGGCTCCTTGTGGGCCACCGGTTCCAAGTGATCTCATTTTTGCTCACTTCATGTATCGGCCGACTCCAAAAACTTCAAGGATATCTGGAGACAAAATGCTGGATTAGGTAAGCCCTCGGACTGATAAATTTGTCGCACAGCATCTGTTTGAAGTGATCTGGGGTCACAGTCTGGCCTTTCTTTTCAACCACAACATACCTTATCAGTCTTCACCAATTTTGCAGTCTTGCCCAGCACCAATCACCCTCTTTTTATGTCTGTAAGAAGCCAGTCTGGAGACTCTCTGTGTTGTGTTAAATGAGAGAGAATGGAAACTAATTAAGTACGGTGCTTGTGCAGTATTTTGTGTGGTAGCCAGCCTTGCAGATCGCTCGTCCAGTGCGATCTTAAGTGTTGGGAGGGCTCCAAGGCCCCCAGATTACAGCTCAGAGCTGCTGATGGGCAGGGTGGAGAGCACGAAGACCCATGAGTTCTGTTCAAAGGTGGGTGCCCTGTATGGCCATTGCGAACCCTATGCTCCCTTACCAAGAACAGCTTCAGCTGATAAATCTTTAAGCTCAGCTGTCCTTAACTTACTCTGGCTGGGTGACTATGTGCTTTTGAAAGACTAAAAAACAGTTTGCAAATATTCTATTCTTTAAATATATATATATATATTTTTTTTTTTTTTTCAAAATAGCTAGGTGGAAAAATGAATTGTTTCTTTTCTACTGGAAAACTGCAAAAATAAGGGTTGCACCACAAGTGGTTTTGTCCACACACAGCGCTTGGAAAAGAAGCAGTTTGGTAAAAATGCAAATGACCAGTACTCAAAACACTGCTAGAAAGATAAAATGCCTGCGTGTGTTCAAATGGATGGTTGCAGAGCAGAGATCTATTGTGCGCTACGCTGTGTGGCGATAAAGCTGGGCAGATAAATGCAGGTCAGTGAGAAGATAAGGCAGGCTGTGTAGTGACGAACCCTCATTTGAGGGAATGTATAAATCCGTAAAGCCCTTTACAACAGATGACGTGAAAACTTACAACACAAGTATTTTACGCGCAGCACCAGAGCAAATCTTTTTTTTATTAACTGAGTTGAACTTTAAAATTATGTTATGACCAAAAATCAATAAAGAGAAACTGATTTAAGTTCATCCAAGTGTGAAGGGGTTTATTACCAGCGCTACATCACTCTAATGATGTACTCTTAAAAATTTGTTTTTGTGATATATTACATCTATTATTGCTAAAAGGATAAAACTGCAAAGCAACAGTGGACATTAATAAATCAATTTGAAAAAAAAATGGGCAGGTAGCCAGGGGAGAACTAAATCCAATTTGCAGTTTTAAAGGTTGTGCAATTGCAATATATGCAAACGGCACCCGCAACAAGGCCACGGGTTCTCACTTGCTAATGGGATTCTCTCCTGTGCTGATGTTGTTTGTTCGGCACAGCCGAATCCTGCTCGGTAGCTGCGGCGTGGTAGCGCGCTGAGCAGCAATATTTCTAAAGCTCATTTTCTCACTTAACCTTCCAGATAGATCTACACTATAAAAACAGCCCACAAGGCTTTGTTGATCAGGTCGCGTGAAGCATTTCTTTGAGCTGATAAATACAAAACATCTGTCTTCCTGTCCCTGTTTCTGTCAACATTTATTTTCCCGGTTGCCAAGTGTATGCCGTTCAGAGGGACTGAATTAGCGCTGTCTTTGTGCTTGTTAATACAGGAATCGAAAAGCAACCTCCATCGGTCTGCCTTTGAACAATATGTTGGCAAAAGTTTCAGAACATGTTCCAAAAACTTTGTCCTCACCTAGTTGTGACAAATAATTATTACGGTGGAATGAATACATTTTAGCTAAGCAAATTTGGGTTTCTACTGGGAAGCATTCAGTGCCGCATCCCCTAACGCGTTCTGGTCGCAGACTCCGTTCTTCGCAAGGAATTATACAAGATCCTGCTTTGGCTCTGACCTTTCTTATTCTAATGGCACCTGACAGTGAAAAATGCTAGGATTTTCAAAGGAGCCTGGGAATTTAATTGGACATCCACCTCTTTAAAGCTCCTTTAGCAAGCCAGGCTTATTTATTTTTATTAACACGCTCACAGTTCTGGGAGAGGGTGATACAGTTAAAACTGAACCGCATACATAATTACAAAGAATTTGCAAAACGCAGAGATTAAAATAAGGCAGCGGGGAATAAATATGCTTTTGTCATCCCCGCTCTAGAAACTGCTCAATCAATGTTAAGTCCAGGGGCTTCTTCATTAAGGTGCCATCGTACATGGAAAAGCACCGGTCTGACGGTGGGAGCATCAAGCTCCACGTTGATTTATTTCTGAACGATTAGCGTACCCGATGTGCCCGGACCTGGGAGGGGAGGAGGGAGGTTTGGACTTGAATGTGACAGAGTTTAACCTACAGCTGTCCTGCATCACCTTTACAGGAGGTGCTGAGTGTGCTGGCATCGCACTCTCGCGGCTACCTCTTGCCTTGTGGATGCCTGGATCTCATAGAATGGGCAAAGATGAAAAATAGTAATAATACCTGTCAGTTTTGGTGCACGGGATGAAAGGCAGAATATAGGGGTTTGGGGCAGATCTGAAGATGGATATCTTTATTTACAGAGTGCTAGGCACTATTGTGAGAGGGGTCAATGAAATTCTACTGTTAGGAGCGGGCTTTTATTTCAATAGGAGCTACGGTTGCACATAGTGCTCAAGCAACCTGTGTTCAAATCAGCATCTCTAGCACCTTTCAAGTACTTCCTCAAAGCTCAGGGAAAGCTGAATATGACGGGGATGCTTTTGGGAGTCATTTTAAGGACCCAGAAGGACTGGGATCTTTGCTTCCTCTTACTTTATGTTGCTTTGCAAGGTTGAACGGGTAATACCAAGCTTGGGAGCAGCTACAGCAGCCACTAGCGTATCTTGTATCGGTTTTTAATTTCTTACAATCTTGTATGATAAATACTATGTAAAGTGCAGACTGTGAACAGGCAAGTTAAAAGGCGTTTGTACTCGGGAATCAGACTGAGTGACAATCCTGGGACAGGCGGTGGTTCAGACTCCTACACCGTGCTGATTACCTTCCTGAAGTTGCAAGGTAAATGAAAGCCGGCAGTAAACAGGGACATTGCAAAGCTATTGCTGAAGGATCACTACAGTGATACTTGAGCACACATCATTATTAATATTGAAATGTCAATGGTATTTTTAGCCTCGCGTTTATTACCCCTTAGAGCAGGGCGCCTAAATGAATCCAAATGTCTTGATAGATGTCTTTCCTTGGTGCCTGCCCCAGAATAGTTGGGAACCAAACAATAATTACAATCATTTCTATACAGGCGAGAGAATGATAATCTCGGATCTTGCAATTTTCTTCTGTCTTTAGCTATCATGCAAGTCTGTCATTCTTGCAAGTTTTAATTTCTGGCATCTGCTTGGCAGGGATAAATTAGCTTAATTGCTGTAAGATTTTTCAGAGAATCTTCCAAGCGTAGCTCCAGCAGAAAAATTGTGTTTGCCTCTCCACAAAGAGAAGAGCCGATAGTACGTGTCCCAGAATGTATTACATCCACTTACGAACAATTTCACTGCTAACCTCACAGCCAGAGCGCTGTTGAAGCGTGGTGCTGCGGAGTGGCAGCAAAGTTATCGAGCAGAAAACTTCTTTGTGAGTAGTGATCTCTTATAAAATCCTGGAACATGTTTCATTTGATTAAAATGGGCTGACACTACAGGTGATGCAAGTAGTAGCTCTCAAACCATGTTTTCCATTGAGATATGCCCAGTGAAGCATTGGACCCCTGCTTGCAAGCGAGGGTGACTCATTCGAGACAATTCTGAATCTAGTCTTTCCCAAACCTTTGGGGCGTTGAAACCACTCAGGGACCTGCTAGTGATAACGTAGCAAAGAGGGAACTGGAAGTGTCCTTGTGGAAATGAGCCCACTACCACTTATCTGCAAGAAACCTAAAGCTAAATTTATAAAAATTTCGGGGGCTTGGAGGGATCTCTGTTGCCTTGTTCATTCAAATTGCTAACAGTGATGGCTGCCTCAAAAAAAATAGGGGTGGGGGTGGGGGGGGAGGGTGGTTTGTCCCCAAATCCTTGATATGATCTCTGGCCTTGGGTAATGAGAGGAGTAAGCCAAAGGAACATCACCACATTTAGGATTACTGCTGTGCTGCCCCCTCTGCCTCCTCTGGGAGGATTTAACAAGTCAGAAGTGGTAAAATGCACACTTTTTTTTTTTTTTATGCTTTAGTGAAAAATAGATGTAAAGAGGGGGAGAAAGTAATTTTATTTAATTCACAGTTTCTGTTTACCTGCTCCTTGTGGCTGAATTCTCTATCCACCAGGGATCCATTGATGTGTGTTTTTTTTTTTTTTTTTTTTTTTTATGATAGCAACAACTTGGTTATGAGAGTTTATTTAACAAAATGTCATAGAAATAAATACTGTGTTATTCAGTAGTGTGGACGGGGCTTCAGTGTTCTCTCATTTCTCAGAATGTGTTGTAGATCTCAGAAAAATGCCATGGAGTTGATGGGGAGCACTTTGGAAATGTCGCCTTTGCACTTGAGAAATGCTCGTGTTGTGTGTGTGCATCGCTGGCTGTGTACTGCATGTTTTTACATCTGATAAAATCATTTTCAGTCATTTAGAAACTGTAAATCCTGAAAATCCTGAGATAGGATTTGAACCATTGTCCTGAAGATACGTTTTAAACACTGGTGGAGCTTCTCAACCTCTGTGCATAGTGGAACTGTATTTCTTTCTTTTGGAGTAAGTTTTCACATAGTTCACACATGACTGCAGCTGGCAGGATGGTACCAACTGTAAGTGATCAGAGAGCAAACTATGCCCTGTCCTTCTAATCCATGTGTTCTTCAACAATTTCTGAGAGCTGCGCCTGCAATCTTTGTCTTGGTGGAAAAGACAATGCTCCTGGTATTTCGACTGAGGGCACATTTTGTGCTGTCTTTCAGAGACCCGGAGCAGCCAACAAATGTCAAGTGATTTTGGCTGTGCTTGAGAATTTGTTAATTTTTTAGCCTTATGGTCCCTATGTCATCGGTCGTTACTGTGTAAGTAGTGCCTCTGAGTTGTCAATAAAAGGGAAGCGTCTGAAATGGTGAGATAATTGCCTCAAACGAGACTGATAGTCACTCTGCTTTATGCAGGACTATTTCTTGATAAAGACTTCTCTTCTCTCTGTTTGTTTCTGCAAGGACATATTGAGTGAGAATTAGATGGAGCCAGTTTGGCTGGATTTATATTGGCAGGAGATAAATACTGTAGATGGGAAACATGTTTGTCTGGGCCAGAAACCTGGTGTTGCGGAGACCAGTCCAACAATATTCATTGACGTCCAGTTTTCTTGGCATCAATCCGTGCCGTTCCTTCTTTCAAGGCACCTTTTCCTTCCTGTGGCAATTCAGCACGTTTGCCTGATGATAGCTGTTTAGCGTTAGCAGGCCTTCAAGTTCAAAGTCATTAGCTGCAATGAACTCAACGGAGAGTCGAGATTTATTTAACCTGTGTTCTGCCAAAACAATGTGGTAAAAGGTAACGTTGTCAGTCCAAGCAAGCAAGCAAGCTGCGATTTGCTGCTGTCAGATGAAGACGTGGGGGGTCTGATGATTTAAATTATGCTGCTCATTTGATCACTTCTGGAAGGACCTGGGCACTTGTACCAGCAAAACTGTACAACGTCACCCCTCTGAGCCACAAAGACTTCTTCTCTCTCTGTTGCAAACTCTCCTAAGCTCTTCAAAAGCTCCTTAATGTTGTGTTTAGAAGTAGCTCGTGTAGGTAGAAGTTGCTTTATCTGTCATTTTGTTTAAGTCTAAAGACTTCATGGAGACATAGGACTTATTACAGAACTATTCTGAAATAACTGTGCCTTCATAACCTGAACAATGATCTGGGATAGGAAGGATCAGAGTTCAAGTTTCTGGCTTGCCTGATTTGGCAGCTTTTAATGGAATTTTTCTGTCCTGGGACTATGTAGCTTGCCATTTCCTTGGGAAATTCCCTGTAGTCAACCTGTGATGTTTCAGATGAAATGCTGGGTCTTCGGAGTGTAAAGGTCTTTGTCCAAGTAAGTTGGACCAGTCCTAATCAAGCACATCTAGAAATGGGTAGTTATTTCCCCGGCCATTTTGTGTCCATTTTGTGTGTCATGGCTTACTGATAGCAAAGCTGATGGACGTGGAAAAGAAGTGGTCGTGTTTTTACGGCCCCAGTCAGAGACCCGGGTTGGAGGCCGTGGGCTCCAGACCTCTGCAGGGAAGCCCCCGGCACTGGAGCAGCCCCTCAGCACTAACCTCCAGAGTCCCACGGACACAATTTAACCGTTGTGTTTAGTTCAGGTGCCCGAAAGCTACACGAGTAGCATGGTTAGAAGCAGACTTTTAAAATACCAAACAGCAGCACCAGCCATTGCTTACCCTGACCCATCCCTCGCCTTCTGCCCTGACCCCTCTCCAGTTTTATATCCCAATAAAGCAGCCGTGCAGCTTCTGGCTGTTTCAGTTTCTGTACAGTTTCTGGCTGTTGCTGCTGCTTCGGGAGGTTTATTAAGGTCTTTTAAAGGATTTATAGTTATTTCTGGAATGACCTTTCCTGGTTCATTGTTGATTAGTTTTCTGGCCTGCTGACCAGGAGGACAAGAGCCCACGGTGTGTTTTCTGCCTCACTGGCACACGAGGCCAGTTGTTGTGGGGATCAGTTCGGTGTCCAACACATGAAGTCTGTTACAGTTTCCCATCTAATTTTTCTTCCCTTGGTATTTGGCAGGCGGTGCCAGTGCGTGCTCTGATTTTACTTAAACCTTTTTGTCCACAACTTGTGCTGCGTTACAACATCCTTAGTTGGGGTGGATGGAGGGGAAGAGTTTGTTTATCCCTGAGAAGAAGCGTGCTCCCACATTTAACCCCTGGCCCTTGAGTTCAGTGGTTCTTCAACTGCAGTAGTCTGAGTGTCTTATCTGGCAAGGTAACATCTGAAGAATGTTGTTTGAAAACAGCTCGGCAAGGATTTCACAGTTGGTTGCTTTTGGCCAAAGTCTGTTGACATAGGTGACGTTGGTTTCACAGAAAAGGAAGATAAATTTAAAAAAGCAAGAGGAAAGGCCAAGTCTTTAATACCCCACAAAGTCTAATGTGTGATCTGCGTGGGAGTTTTGTTTGTTTTCATCTGATTAGAGAAATGCAGAAATTGTCTGCGTATTTTTTTTTTTAATTTTTTTTAAGCCGGTAGAGCATGGCAGAAAAACAAATATCATCGTGCCTTGATCTCAAGGCCGAGCAATGCCTTGGCGTGGAGCCAGGCCCCAGTCCTGCCAAAATAACCTGGCCGGGACACCAAAGGCAAGGCCCGCCACGTATCTGAAAGCAGTTTCGAGCTGGGAGTCGGGATGATGAAATGGTGAAGGCTGTGCGACTGCTAGCATCTTGGCACTGATGTATAGTTCTCATGTCTCCTGCGCTCGTATTCCTTTCTGTTACTCTGGTTTTCTTCTGGGCTTTTGGCGAGGTGGTTGTGGAGACTGCAGTGGACTTGGCGAAGTGGAACGGGGAAATTAATCTCCCACCAGCCACCGGGGAGATGGATCCAGCAAGCTGCAAGCCTGGGAGCAGCAGTGCTGCTGGGCAAAGCCATGTTCCGCCTTCTAGACCGCTTCTGAAGATGAGTCTACTGTAGCTTTACCCTGACACAGATGGGAAACTGATGTGGCTTTAGTTGAGGCTACTGGTTGAGACTTTACATGCGACCTCTGCTCTGTGTTGCACAAATGGCATCACAGCATAGGAAATGCCCAATAGTGTGCTATTGAGGCATTGCTCGGTCTTGAGATCAAGGCACGATGATATTTGTTTTTCTGCCATGCTCTACCGGCTTAAAACTAACGTGGCCCTTGGGTGGCAGTACATCAAATGCACTAGTCTGGGGAAATAAAAATGTAATGGCTGCCTGCAGACACCATCTCAAGTTCATTTAAAATGCTCTCACAAGATAATCAGTATTTATTATATTTATATGTGTGTGTGTATCTGTCCCCAAGACTTTAGCATTGTGCCACTCTGTTGCGTGATGTCTGCAACGCTTCTCCGTGTCTTTGGCATAGTCACTGGGATACGATACTCGTTTAGATATATTATAGCATCTCCTTTATTGCTCTCTTTCCATAAGATGTGCTTGAAAATAGATCATATAGGTAAATAACTGTTTTCTGGTCGTCTTTAACTACCAGCAGCCTTGGAAGAGTGCTTGGTAAACATCTGCATATGTTTCTGCAGATCAGCCAGATTGTCTGATAATGAATTACAAACTCTAAAGGAAAAGACTTATCAAATGCTCTGCCATTTATTGATCTAGTAAATGCATTAGTCTTGGAATACAAAAGCAGTGGAAAAAATGAGAAAATTCAGGGTTTTATCTGCTAGGATGTGTTTAACTCCATATTGATGATGGCTGTGTGGCTCACTCATGCTGCGGAGAACACGAGGCAGAGCGAGTTGCATGCTGGCAGCGCCTGACATAATGCTGCTGTTTTTCCTCTCAGGAGAAAAGCTGGGGTATTTCAGGAAAACTGCATGTTAACAGTTTAGTGCCTTTTCCCATTAAAATCTCTCTTAGAAAGCTTTTTTTTTTTTTTCTCCTCTCTGGAGCTGTCCGCTTATCCTGTCTGGGTGTACTGCAAACCCAGCACTGCTCAATCCCAGAACTAAGGTGAAGGAGCCTCGACTGTCTCTTTTTTTTCTTTTTCTTTTTTTTTTTTTTTCCCTGTTCTCATAGCCCTAAGTAATTTTTAATGTGCTTTTATATCTTTTGTCAGCAGAGTAAGAATGCATATCTGTCGTATAATCTCATTAATGGGAATATTGCTACTTTCTAATCTGTTTTAATAGAAGGCACCACAAACGAACTCCCAATTTGGGCTGCGTTACTTTTCTCTTCTTGCGAATTAGTTGAAATAGAAGAGTTAGCATAATAAGTACATTAGTTATGGTTAATTTATCTCATATCAAAACAGGGTCTGCAGTGCTGCAGCTGTTTTACAGCCAGAACTCTCTGAAATTTTGCTGTCACATGTTGTGGAACAAATTTTCTAACATCAATATATTTATTTCTGATTTACTTGAAGGACTTAGTTAAATCTGGATGACATATGTGATAACATCTACTATTTTGCTTCTGAGATTGGTGAAAGAGAGAAGGAAGTCAACTTGAAACACTTTGTCCAGACTTTGGTGGTGGTGTTTTTCTTCAGTGAAGTGCTGCACTCAGTGGTGACCTGATGCTGCGCTCCGTTCAGCACAGGGCGGTAAGTTTGTGGAGGGAAACCGCTTGGTCCTCAGGATGCTTGAGAAGTTTGGTCCAAAGGCTTTCCAGAACATGACTGCAATCAAAGTGCATAATTGATCCTTTGCACTGGGTGGCTAACTCCAGTGTCTTCTGAAGTTGTTCTGATATCGTCCTCAGGTAGGATTTCATGTACTGTAAAGGGGAAAAACAACCCACTCCATTGATTTTAACCATTTTAAGGTAATTTGGCATAGTCAGTGCTGCATGTTGATTAGCTGATAATAAAGAGGGGAATTTATCAACAGACGTTAGGTAATTAAACATTATGGCAAGTGAAGAGAGACAGGAACCTAAGGAGGAAAGTCAAGAGTCCTCTTTCCTGTGCCTTGTATTGCTTTGTTTTAATTCTATCTTCGTGTAGTTGCTTGTTTCTGGTGAAAACAAACACTGTTGATGAAATTAGATTAGATTAAAAACATGCAACCCTGAAAGCTTATTTTGTATGTATTACGGAGAAGTACCCCCTTTAACACCAAGCCTATGTAAGTAGTAATGTAATTAGTATTTAGCAATGTGGAGCTCTGACTTGGTTTCCAGGATTAAATTAAACAAGGTAATCTTTTGTCAATTTCTGCATTTGTTTTCATGGGGACAGCACTGAGGAGTGTAACAGACGTGGTATCAGGCAGACACCCGTCCAGGAGGAAAGCTGGTGACTCCTGCTACCTTTTAGCTCAGTCCCCAGCAATTCAGAGAGGAACCACTCCTGGTGAAATAGTGTGAATTAAACCAAAAGACACAGACAAGAAGTAGGCCAGCTTAAGACAAGGAGGGTGCTGTATGAAGGCACTGTGCGGTGCATCAGCCATAGCGGCGCTGTGGACCGTGCTGCCATGAGGAGTTGGTGTTGGAGAGGATGAGGTGCGATGCCATGCCTCGTTGTGCAGTTACCCTAAGATCAGTTATCTGGTTGTAAAGCTGTGTAGTGTTTCATGCTCAACATCTTTGAGCCAAAGTCTGTATTTACTACAGGACTACGAGCTTCATATCTTTGAAGCTGTTTGAAGCAGTCATCTACTGTTGCTGTGTGTGCAATACAGGTTTTGTGAAGCACTAGTTAATTTGCCCTTTAACCAGCCTATAGGCAAAATAATGGTACTTTTAGATATTCAAACACTTCTGGGCTGGACGTTGCTTTCTTTGAAGCCTGTTTAAAACAGAGCAACACAGGGCAATCATCTAGTGGGGAGTAAGCAGAAGGAGGGAGGTAATTTTGCTTGTGTGTGTGGTTTTTGAGAAGCCACCAGTGATTTAACATGACCTAGAGTCATAGAATAAATAATAAAGAAAAGAAAATCGAGCATTCTTTTATTGGCTTGGTTATGTCATTTTTATTGCATTCTTTAGCTGTGCGTTTATATGAAGACTTGAATTGACAAATGGAGTTTGACTGGCACTTCTCAGTGGTGTCAGTCAAAAGGAAGGAACCAGAAGCCTGAAAGGCATTGTTGCACGGCGGGACTTGGCGCAGGGATTTGCACAGCTCTGGGGCGCTGACCTGAGTCCAGTTGCTCTTGGTGGCTTCTTGATTTCTCACATGATTTTTCCATACAGATATGTAGCATAAATAAAATGTAGTCCTTTAATTCCCTAGTTCTTCGGTGCTTTGGCAAGTCTTCAGAATATTGTGATGGAAAACAAACATGGGAGAGCTGAGAAAGATGTCTGTTTTCCGTGCTGCTCCGTTTCCTTAGCATTCCAAGTGCATACATGTTCTTATTCATGTACGTATACACAGAGTTTGAAGGAAACTCAGGAATGAAATGTATTTGCCCATTCACCTGATGAGAGCCTAAAGCCTTGGAGAAACCCTGCCTGGTGGGACCTGCTGCGGAGCCACCCTGGATGTTGACTTGTCTCAGAGCAGGATGGGGGCCTTTTGAAGAGCAGGGAGGGGAGAGGAACACCTGTAGACATCCATGCTTGGCTGAATCTCAATACCAGCATGTTTTTCCCCCTCTTTCCTAAAGGAAGGAAAGGTGAAGGAAGCACCATGGTGGAATGGGGGCATTGTGACCATGTGAGTGCCCGTTTCAGCTGGTTTTGTTTCCCTGGTAGCGTACGGTGTGTGGCTTGAGATACATGGTGGAGTGGTACCTGCTGTGTCCGTCAGGGGCTCAGCAGAGGGGATGGTTCATCAGGCTAATGAAAAATAAAGCTAGCTTTAGGCACAAGTGGGTTTTAGCCAGATATGCACGATAGGTATATGAGTTGTATGGAGACAAGTACCCACACAGTATCTGCAGCATGTTGCGGTTGGGTTGTAGTTTGATGACTGGAGGGGAAATGTGGAGTAAAATAATGCCGTTTAACTAGTTTTCATTGTGAAATCATGAATGTGCTAATTCATGATCAGATTTGGAAGCTAATTGTGGTGGCTGGGGGCTATGAAGGAAGCAGTTCAAGTGGGAAGCAGGCAATGTTTCAAGGCAGCCGGAGTACCTAGAGAAAATGGACACAACTCTTTGGGGCTGAGCCTTCCTTTCCCAACTCGCTGTCTACTTTTTCCCCCTGTTATCAGTTGGTCCATTAAAGGTACCACTATTTTTACTGTTGGGCAGAAGCTGAAAACCTCAGCACACACTTTTGAGGTCAGATTGAACAGCTACTCAGCAGCCATTAATTCACTTAAACGAGCTGATTTTTCAAAATTGCATGGCTCTCAGCAGTTCCCAGATCTCAGGCAGCTCTCTGCTAATAAGGACTTGAAAAAAAAAAATACAGCTCTCTACTCTGGTGCCCAAATAGGCATTTATCCTGTCTGGGGATGTGTCCTGGCTTAGTTCTTCCTGGCAGCATGGCTCGGGCTGAAGCAGAAGTGTATGCTCAGAGTGGGACGAGAGGGGTCCCAGCGAGAACAAAGCTCTCCAGCCCCCAGGTGATGTGATGAGGAGCTGCTAGCATGTATTGCAAACCCTGGAATCAGCAAAACTTCCTCTGCAAAAGAGCTTTGGAGTGGGGTTTAGAGCATTGCTACCTCCTGCAGCAGAGAGGAGCTCTTCTGATGCTGGATTCTTGGTCTTCTCTGTCTGGGGTTTTGTAAGGTGCCCAGTCCTTTGCCTGTTGTCACTCTGCATTCCCAAACAGTGAGCCAGCAGACTGTTTGTTCCCTGAAATATTCCTCTGTAAATCCTTCCTATCCCAGTAAGTCTGAAGCTATTACAATGTTTTCCACTCCTCTGCTAATTAAATTCGTTTGGAAGCAGACGTAGCAGTCCCAAAGGACCGTCCTTTTAATTTCCCTTCCACGTGTAGCAATTATAGATGGCTGTTGTTAGCGGCTGAAACAATGAGCACGCTGAATAGGTTGGGGTGTTCGGTACAGCGGGAAACTTGTAGGGCTGTGATGGGGGAGCAGGGCTTGCTGGAGCTGGCTTCTTGTCAGGTAAACAAGGCATGGAGAAGCGCTGCCCCTCCGGCACCGACTGCTGGGATCCTGCTTTAATCAGCTATAAAAGGAAGAGTCAACTTAGTTTTATTTATTTATTTATTTATGTCCTCTTCCCTTGTCCTCACAATGTATCAGATACCAATCCCAGCTTGCCCTGGGGGGATAAGTGTGTATTTTTTCAGGGGAAGGAAATGGTATGAAGAATTGATATGGTGTGAGTAATTTTTGCATCGTATGGGCTATTCGGTTTTTCATCTTAAAACTTAAATCTATAGACTTTTTAATGCCTTTTTGTTTAAAGTCTTTATCACTTGGCAGGGATTTTAAAAGTTAATAACAGATTTATAATTTTATTAGCATTTATGCTGCAAATGCAAGAGAGCTCCCCAACCCAAGTTTAATGCATCCTTAAAGTCCCTTTTATTAGCTTGTTAATTCCCAGCCGTACCCTTTTATTGAAATGTGTGTTATGTTCGCTCTGGAGGCGAAACAGTACAGCACAGCTCGTGACTGAGCACTGGGCAGACATGAACGTTGCTGTGCACAGTGGGACCAAATGACAAAAAGCCTTTTGGTGACCCAGACCTGCTCATTCTCTTCTGCTTTCCACCAGACCTCGGCCAGGTTCAGGCGTGAGTTTGGAGTCGGTGCGGCTGTTTCAGGAGCACTTGGTTCTTTCTGTGTTGGTCGATCTGTCAGAGATGCGCTCCTTTCCCCATGCCTTTACTTTGACAAATGCCCTTTATGATCACAAAATGCTTTGATTGATCTAAACTTTTTCACGCTGTGAGGATGAGGAATTATTTTTCAAATGTCTTTTTCCATTCCATCAGCAAACTGAAAACTAAATCATTTTTGCGAGGAGCTACCTTCCAGCCCTAAGGACATTATAAACAGGGTCTCCTTTTCCCTAAGCACACAGAACAGAGGGAGCATACCAAAGACAACACCTGCTCTTCGTTAATATTTTCAATATATTTGAAATACAGGATTATGCCTAATTCTTACTGTCCATTTATAAGATGGAAAGGTAGGCGTAAATGAAAGGCGCACGCTACTTTGTAGCTGTTGCACTCTGTATGAGCTCTCTCCATTACATCTGTAGCAGTCCATCTATGCTTCCGTGCAGGATGGACAGATTTTGTGGCTGTCATTCTGTTTTGCACGTAGTAGCTGGCAGCGGACTTGTACAGTAAAATATATTTCAAACATTTTCCATATCGTTAATAGTAATTTCCAAGGTTTCCTCTGTGACTGAGTGAACAAAAGGGAGTTTTAATAACAGCTGTCATTAGCCTTTGGATCAATATGGTTTAGGAAATACAAAACAACTTCAGTTGTTTAAAAATAGGAAGTGCCAGAGGGGGTTCCCACCTCCCTGCTGAAAGCAAATCACAGCATTGATCTGTCTGCAGTGTAACTGCAAAATTCGCAGAAACCAGGTGCACTGGCTGGGAATATAAATAGAGCCACTCTGCAAGCCGGTACCTGCGGTGTTCCTTGGCCCTCCTGGGCGAGCTGCGATGGGACCTCTGTAAATGAGATAGTCACCTGCTTTTGGGGTAGGAGGCAGGGAGTCGATGCTAGTCAGTAGATGCCTCTCCCAGTGCAGTGCTGTTGAATTTCTCTTTCCATTAATGTTCTCTTCGCGTTTCTCTCCCACTCTCAGATCAGAGCAATTTCTCAGGTAAGTCAGAAGCTGATTTCAAGAAAGCATCCGTGACAACAGCACAATTCACATACAGAGGGACCCCAACTGAAATGACGCTGGCAGCCTAGCCCTAAATCAAGGAGAATGCTAGGAAAAAAGAGGGCAACTGATCTTCTGCATGGTTAAAACCCATGGAACAGTTGAATGGGGCTCAGTGAAATGTTCCCGAGGTATTTTGCTTTGGTGTTTCTGGAGTAATCTTTGGAAGTTTCATCTCCAGTTGCTCTTCAAGGTTAGACTTCCTCATACTGCTGTGAAACATGTTTTCCCTTCTCTCCTTACAAACCTGTCACCAAAATTGCTGTAGGGTTCAGTATTTCAGTCGGATAGTCTAAGCGCTGTACTTGGAAATGCAGACTAGTTCAGAAATTTGGTATTTAATGAAATATGACTATTTCGGTACCGCACAGGAGCAGAAGGCCCCCAGGAGTGGTTCAGTCAACCTTTGACAGTCAGGTATGAATGTTACATGTGTGCACTAGCAGAAATATGACTATTTGGTGCATGCACTCGTTAGTACAGTACAGTAAGAGCCTTCCTAGAAGATTCCAGCCTTGCCAGTCATTGGATTTTTCCAGGGTTAAGGTCTGTGGACTTCTTTCTGGTACCTAATTAGTGAATAATTTAAGAAGACAAGCACATAAGTCCTCCACTGTTAACTCCATATCATGTGACATTCCTTCACAGCACACAGACGATTTTCAGGAAAAATGTGTTGGGCAAGAGCAGCACTGATTTTGCTGTGTGAATTTGGCTTGTGAGAATTGGTGTGGTCAGTTGTAGGTGTGGGAAGAAATGTGTGAATTGCCTCGGTGGCACAGGGCTCCTGTCTTTTTGTGACTGTAATCTGCTGGAACTGAAGTTTCTCTTGTAAGCATCACATTGTTTCCAGGTAAAGAGGATTTTTTGAGAGCAGCGTCCAAACCACATTGAACTTGTTCTATTTCTATCTCAGCTTGCCAATGCTGAATACGCCACTTATTTAACGGGGTATTGCCAGTAGGATCCCAAATTAAAATGTCAGGGTGATGAAAACCATCTTTGTCTTGACCGGAAAGAAACTGTGGCATCCCGGGACTAGAAATGTAAATGTCTGTGGGCTGAGCATGTCTGAGAGCGTGCGTTTACTGAAGCAGCAGCCAGGCCTCTGGGCGTGGGATTGCTGCTGGTCCAGTAACGCACGTCAGAGCAGTGTGTTAAATCAGCTTATGGGGAAACTATCACTGTTCAGCTGCGAGTCCATACTCAGAAAGTGCTGTTTGAAAGATGCTAATTAATGGTTTGCAACGAGTACAAAATTAATTACAAATTACTACTAACTCACTAAAGTGACCTAACTCTCGCAGCATTCATTTCCCTGTGCAAATCGGGGTGGTGAGCCTGTAGCTGGAAAAGGACATGAAAGCCGTCCCCTGGGCACAGCCTGTCCTGGCAGGACCACCTCGCTCGGGCTGAGCCCCCTGCTCCCTGTGCACCACCTGGTAAACCGAGGAGGGGAATGAAACTAGTAGTGTGCAGGGAGATGCTGCAGTATCGCAGAAGGATGGACTTTGAATCCAAGCCTTTACAGCTCACGATGATTTTTGGCAACTTCTTTTCAAGGAAAAGCTGCCATCTACATAAACCTGTATTCAAAAACAAGGCTGAGTTCAGTTATGTGTAAAAGATGCTGAAGTATAATTTTGCTTATGTACTTTAGCTAAGATAGCATGCCTGGCTCCCTCCCTCACCTGTGGATACCTCCAGGGGTGATTTTATCCCCACTAATCCCATCATTTTAAGCTGAATTGTTCACTTTTGGTAGCTCATGCCCTCGCGGACTGGGCAAAACCGAGTAGCAGAGCTGTTCCACGTTTGGATGGCTAACACTGGGCAGGAGGAGTCCTGCTCTTCCTCCTGCTAAGATCTCTGCAATTGTATTATTGTGTTTTAAGAATTACTAGCCTAAAGATACACGAGCACGCATGACCGCTTAATCCATAATTAACCTCTTTACTGAAGGCTTGGTATAGATTACAGTAATATATTACGGGGTTTCTGTGGTTTCTCAAGGCACGCTTAAATACTGCAGAGTAATCTGCTGGTTTGTGCGCAGTGAACTCACTGGCGTTTGTGCAGTAGGGAACAGCTGAGGGAAATACTGTCTGAGGTTGCAATTTAGCATTATTCACTGCAAGCCAGGAGGGTTTACATCTGAAGGAGACATCTTACACAACTGTTTCTTTAAACCTTCTTTTCTTTGGCATGCATGTTCAGTCCATTTCTAAATAGTACAGCACGCTATTTCGAGACAGAAATTCAGACTTCAACGAGCCCCAGAGAGTGACACAGATAATAACTTTGGCATGCCACTGGGAAAGATGTCATAGACCAAATAGGCCTTTTATAAATATCACTGATGTCGTCAATATTTGGGCCTTTGAAAATGATTGACACAAAGACATCTCTCACTTGAAGATCCAGTTTTGATGGCATCACTTTCAGAGTTGTTTTAAATCTGAACTCTTCTTTATAACTTCGCCTTTAATAGTGAAGGCAATGTAATAGATTATTTCCTAATATTCTTGTCCTTTGGTTGTCCTAAAATGTCCCTTGTTTTCTCAGTTCCACCATGGTTTTGCAGAACAAACCAAAGTGACAAAACCGGTCCTATAACTTATAAAGTATTTATGCCTTTGTGGTTATTGGCTAAAAGAAGGGGAACAGAAATTTGAGTGGTATACCTTTACACCACAAATGAGGTGTGTGTGGGGATACCCCCAAGTTGGACACGTTTAATTTTTGCTCAAACCTGTAATTTGAGTTAAATTGCATGCAGGTTTAGTTAAAACAAAACAAACAAAAAACCAAACAACATGATTTTTAATAGATAATGTTTTCATAATGACATCTGAACACAGGTGTGTGAACCAAAACTTTTTGCATCCATCCTCTGCTCTAATGCTGCACCTGAGACATAGATCTATGTTTTCTGGGGGACGTAATAGTTGGTGTGTCTGCAGATCTGGTCCTAAATGTGTGCCTGGTTCAAAGCCCCTACTTTAAAGCCACTTGGAAGCTGCAGGAATTACTCACATACTTACATATAAGCATGTGCTGAAATACATTGCTGTTTTGAAAGGTCAGTGTATGGAGTCCAAGTTTGCCCTCCTTTTTAGTTAGGTTTGGATAGCCAAATTCTTCATTTATCTCGAGTAGCCTGTTTCTAGTGCCTGCGATACAAAAAAACAGTGTCACAGAGAGGAAATAGACAAACTGACATGTTTAGAAGCTCCTCACCAACTGGAGGGGTGGTGAGCATTCCTGTTGGGGTGCTGATTATTGTAGCAGAGCACTGGAAGAGACAGGCAGTCCTAATATCATCAATGGCAGAGCATTATCTGAAATATTCTGAGAACAGCTGTGTTGTTTTGGCTATTGCAATCTCAATTGTGTCAGCATAGATGGATTTCTTTCTGTTTTCCTGAAGAACATAATAGTCAAATGAAACCTTGCTAACTACAGCCTTGGGGCTGAGTCTCTATTCTTTACCTGAGATGTGATTGCAGTTTTTGACAGGAAGACTAATGCATGTTTTATTGTTGTGTATTTAAATTTGATTTGAGGGTAGAGGGGAGAGAACATTTTATTAAAAAGGGAAGGAAAATAACTTCTTAAAATGTTTCTTGTTGCTCTTCAGACAGCCTTGGAAGAGAAGGCAGGAGACCCAGGCAGTGCTTTTCATATGGGGACTTGGGGCACCACAGAAATGTTTCTCTAATAATTCCAATCCCACGCAGACTTGGGTTAAGCAACAACATCTCGGTGCTTAAATCCATCCTGGGTCTGCAATTCAGTGAAGCTCCGGAGTGAAGCACTGCATAAAGTTCACCTTTATTACGTGGCAGAGGAGTGTAGAAGCACAGCTTTCCCCTTTGCGAGCAGCTAGGAGCTGCGGAAGGCATTAGGAACGTTAATCTATTGCACGTGAGGTTTGTGATGCTGTCCTCCTGCATTCAGCGCCAGCCAGGATGAAGAACCTGCCAAGCTATTACCTGCTGAACGTGCCTGCCCTCCTTCACTGGCAAAACTACTGCAAGGTGGCTGCTATAGGGATCTGCGCTGCGCTTTCCTCCTTACTCTGCCTTGACCTTTAGTGATGTGTAGTTTTGTGCTTCTGTTCTCTTAGGTGTAGAGTAAGGACATGAATGAACCATATAAAGACTTCCCTGAGTCTTTCTTGTTGCAGACTGAGGAGGGGGAGATGTTTTCTCCCCTTGAGCTGGAGGGGTCCAAGGCACCCAGCATTGCCACTGTCCAGCATAGTACTCGGAGCTGAGCTTCTGTCAGTTGGGAAAGTTCAGGGTAGTTTTGGGTAACAGATTTTGAATTTGCTTGTAGTTCTTTTGTTCTGGAGAACATCTGGCTTCAGAGAGAAGAAGGGGATTCAGGGTTGTATGCTGTAAAATAAGCACTCGATATAAAGGTTGTATATATGACACACAGTACATAGGGGACAGTAGCCCTATAAGCAGCTGAGGATCCGTCTACAACAAGATTTTCAAACTGTGGCCTGTCTTTGTAGTGGCCCATGTGTTATTTCCAAGGTGGGGGCATAAAATACAAGTAAGAGAAGAGCTTTCCTGTTAACAGGCAAACCCTGTCTGTGATAGCAAACCTTCGCTGTGAAATTTCTGGAGCCCCCAGACTGGAAAAGGTTACACCTGCTGTTTTGGCAGCTCTGACTTCTGTTGCCAGCTCTTGTGAGAGCCTTGGGCTGGTAAGTTTGTACTTCAGTTAGCAAACATTCATGTTTGTAACTCACCTGATTTCATGAAGCCCTTAAAGACTGGTGGAAAAGTGAGTCTGGCAGCATCGTGTTGCGCAGGTCTGAAGTCATGTCTTCCCCCTTGCTGGCAGCTGGAATTTACAGAACTAGCAATGAAAAACTTTGGGAAAAGGGTAATGAGAGAAAAGAAGGAGCAAAGCAGGTCCGGCTTCACAGCTTGGTTTGTGCGTGGTGGGGAGCAGGTGGGCTTTGTCGTGGAGGCACATATATACAGGAGCTCAATATATGTGGCACCGGCCAAAAGGATGGAAGCTTATTTTACTTTTAAGTCATTGAAGCTCCTGTAGGTCCAGTAAAAATAAAATCCTGTGTCGCTTGGCAAGACGGGAGGCAGCCTGAATCATTGTTGAGCCAGACGTGAGCCATCCGAGTAAATGGAGTTTCCAGCAATTTACAGCTCGGCTCAATCACCGGCGTGCACCCTCAGGTCTGTAAGGAGCACTGTGGCTCCCCGGGCTGTGTAATAACTGTAGGAGCGCAGGCGGCTCGTCTGCTTGCTTTCAGGGATTGGAGCCCTAGCATTTGTCACTGAGAAGAGTTGTGAACTTTTCAAACGTATTTTTTTAAGGGAGAAGGTGGGCAAGAGTGGGCAGGGAGTACTGCATGTGCCATTTCTGTTGCGCTTTCCAGGATTTTCTCAGCCCGCAAGGCAGGGTGACCTTTAGCAGCCTCAGAATGAAGGAGTGTCAAATGATTTTTCATTTTTTGAGATATATAACGGAGCTGGATAGTAAATATAATAGTCTGAATGGCAGGGAGCTCATCTGAACGTCAGGCTGGTGAAGAGCACGCTCCCAGCTGGGAGCTGCGCCGTGGGGAGTTGGCTGTTGCTGGCGGCTGCCTCTATGGGAGGGGACTCGGTGGTCACAGGAGGTAAGAAGTAGAAAATAGAGCATCACTGCTGAAAAGGGAAGGAAGAGGAGCCACAACTCTCAACAACCCGGCAGGCTAAGTGCAGTTTACCCCTCTGTCCCTCCTGTCCCCATTAAGCACTTCAGAGAGCGGCTCCCTGCTGGTGAGGTCCCAGCACAGGTGGGAACGGCTCTGCAGCTCCTGCCTGGCAGGAGCCCGAGGCAGCAAGCAAGGGGAGCTTTGTGAGCCTGTTGTTAGGAATGGAAGGTGAGATTTGATTCAATCTTTGCAAATTTATCTCTGGTTGTTATTTTTCCCTTTGTAAAAGTCCTGCAGATCCTCTGCTGATCTTCTGGGACTTGGTCTTGGGACTAAGGCTTCTTGGACTTAGTTTCCGGGCATGACTGGTAGGATTTCTCACCCAGAAAACCACCAGCAGTTGAGAGTTTCATGGCAGATAAGAGGGATTTAGATGCTTAACTGCTTTGAACTTGTAGGGCTGTGAAGCTTTGTGATGCTCAGCTAGAAACCATCGCTCCTGTTATAGCTGAAGACAGCAGAGAGGTGACACCTGACAGGTCTGGAAGTGAGACCTTAAAAACTCATCATCAAAAATAGTCACTAGCTTTTTAGGGGAAAATAAGTAGACAAATATGAGGGTTACCACTGCAGATGGAGAATGGGATATATCCCAGATAGGGTACACTTGGAGGTGTAATGGTTTTAAAAGAATAAATGTGTCCATCATGTATTGAAGCCATGGTACAGAGCTGGGTCTGACTCACCCACATCCATTGATTTTGGGCTCCCCTCCACTTGGTTGCCTTCAGCTGTCAGCTTCTGGCAAAGCCCATCAAAGCTGCTGTGTGTTCCCCCCCCCAAGACCTTACAAACCAAACTGGGGGCTGATGTCATTTCTGTAAAATCTGGATAATGTGATGATGGAGTAAATGTTCTTCTTAGCTTTCCCTTTTCTGGCTGTTACTTGGAAGCCCACTGTTTGCTGTTTTCCTTCAGCTCTGCTTTTTTTTTTTTTTTTTTTCTGAAATGAGAGCGGGTTTTTTTTGGGTGCTGAAGCTGTCGTGTCTGGGATAATGTTGCAGACTTCTTGGTAGAAGACTACCACTGTGAAAAACCCTCTGTAGGGAGTGCCCTTCCCTCCTGCTTTCTGTGTTTCCCTTCCATAATAGTGATTAATGAATAGCACAACATTAAATTAGTTTTAGACTTATTAGCGGAGCTGGTTGAGTGCAGAAATGTTTAAAGGTGTATCAGCATTCGGGAATCAAATTTACCATCGTAAATTGAACTTGCATTGTCTTTGGAGTTACGTGCCGTCCAGTAATTTGCTTAAACTTGCTGGTGCCGTGTTTCCTGCTCCTGCGGAGCGGGTGTCTGCTCGTTGGGTCACCTCGCGCCGAGGTTACAACAGCCTGGCAGGGCACGAGGGCAGGTTGGACGTGCTTACGGTGACGGCTCGGTTCACGTGTCCACGTTTTGGATACAAGTACCCACAGGAAAAGCCAGGAGTGTTTCTAACCATGGCAACGTGCTCTCTGTGTGTGTGCTGAGCTCTTAAAACCAGGGGACCGCACTGTCCCACCTGGAGACGCCAGTTCACAGAGAGACATTCAGAAGTCAGTCTTCCCTTTCGGAAGTACATGGAGAAAAACAACTGAAAAAAAAAAAAAAAGAACCACCACCACCAATTTTTTTTTCCTCCCTTTCTTCCTTATCTCTTACCTTGGGAGCCTGCAGGCTCTCAAATGAGTGTTAGCTCTAATTGGAAATTGAGTCCCTTGCTTTTAAAATCTTTTCATAAGGCTCTCTCCTACTTCATTAAATCATTAAATGAGTTTAGCAGGTATTAGTTTTGAGCTTTATTAATTGTGACTTGTTTTTCATTACGAGATAATTGTCAGTCACGAAACATAACTGCTGTAACACATCTGAGTAGAGACAAAAGTTTGCAGGAGGCAGGGAGAGAGGAAATGCAGGAAGGTTAGTTGTGTAAAAACTTTTCTGAATAAATCCTTGCTGGTAGGTATTTAAGGATTCCTGGAAGGTACCGCTTTTGTTTGGATGTAAAACCAGCAGTATAAAAGCTTCTCTAAAGCATCAGGACCTCAGGAAGGAATTGGATGGAGAACATGATGTATTTATGGGTTGGGTTGACTGTGAATGTAACCAGCCCTACCCACAACAGGAAACTTCCCTGATTTCCAAGCCAGCTTGGTTAAAGTGATTTATGGGCATGGCAGAGCTACACAGCTTCCTGGAGGCTGTGTTTACCGGGGACTGCAGGAGATGCAGTTTCAACTTTGGGACCTGGGACTGCTTGCAGCCAAACTGTTCCCCCCCC